>NW_028274870.1:900000-1106471 GCF_037043125.1 Eumetopias jubatus
AGTCACTGAATTCCCTAATCTCTTCTTATTTTTGCATACTTCTTTTTCCTCTCATTTTTTCCGCTTGATTACTTTCCATTACTGTCTTCTAGTTCATTAATTTGTTCCTCTACTTCGTCCATCCTGCTAATTATTCTATCTAGTATATTCTTAATTACATTTATTGTGTTCCACATCTCTGATTATTTCTTTCATATCTCTTTGTTAAGAGTCTCAATGATGTTCCCCCTTCTGATGTCCTCCCTCTTTTCATTTCCCCAGTGAGTATCTTTATACTTGTTATCTTAAATTTTCTCTCAGGCATGTTCCTTATATCCATTTTTTTAGGTGTCTTGCTGTGGCTTTGTCCTCTTCATTCGTTTAGGACATAGTCATCTGTCTGCTCATTTGGCCTACTTCTCAGAGAATATCTCTCTGTTAGGAAGGGCAGATATATTGCTTGTTCTTGAAAATACTGGGCAAAACATACATTTATAACTTGGTGATGCTGGTTCTCCTCTGAAGGTAATGCATAGCAACAACAGAGACTGGATCTGGACTGTGTCATTGTGCACAACACATGGGTTGTGCTGTTTTAACAAGACGCATGCGTGTTCTGTGGGTGATGGGGAGACATATTGTTGTCAAGGATTGTGTGGGTCTTATCAGGGAGGGTATCCACAGCACTGGGACTGAAGCAGGTCTGGGAGGCTTGGGGATGGGCCATGGTTTATGCAAGTTAGTGATTGCTAGATTGTGCTTGGTCTTGCAGGTAGGTGTGTGCTTATAATGAGGGGCCGTAGAGGGAAATAGCACCTGCCAGCTCCTTTGTTCCTTGACAAGTCCCTTAGCAAACTCTGAGTCCAGGAACTATGTCTCCCTTGTTTAATCCTCAAGCATCTTTCAACCTGCTTCACCCAAGCTTCTCCACACTGTTTGCTGTACTTTCTCTTTAAGGACAGATCTCAGCTTCCTATCACCTTCTGTGCTCTCTCAGAGCTGAGACAGCTGATTTTTAAAAGTTCCAAGCTTTAAGTCTGCTGGTTGTATACCCTCACAAATTTCATCCCTTCTGATTTTCAAAGCCATAAGCTATGAGGATGTCTCTACGCTTTAGAGGCTCCCCGGTGTAGTAGTTTGTTTCTGGCCCCTCTGTGACTGTGGTTCCCTCCCTCTGGTGGTCAGAAATATGGGGTTTAGATTCCTA
Organism: Eumetopias jubatus; assembly: GCF_037043125.1. Taxonomy (NCBI): domain Eukaryota; kingdom Metazoa; phylum Chordata; class Mammalia; order Carnivora; family Otariidae; genus Eumetopias; species Eumetopias jubatus. Next base: position 901,187 of record NW_028274870.1, read on the forward strand.
CAGAGTCCTTGTCCTTCCTACCATCTTTGATGTGATTTCCTCTCTCCATTTAGTTGTAGAGTTTTGTTGGGAAATCTGAAGGTCCATTTCTGGGTGACTCTGGTGTGAGTGTGATCTAGTTGTATCTGTGGGATGAGGTGAGTTTAGGGTCCTTCTACTCTGCCATCTTCCCCACAATTCAGTTTATTTTGTCTCATAAAAATATTACGACTCCAACTTTCTTTTCACTTCCATTTGCATGATAAAGTCTTTTGTTTCCCATTACTTCGAATCTGCTTTTATTTTTAGGTCTGAAATGATTCTCTGGTAGGCAGCATAGAGATGGGTCTTGCTTCCTCTTTACAGTCTATGTTTTCTGATTGGGATATTTAGTCCTTTTTTGTTAAAACAATCATTGCTAAAGTATTTGTATCTCTCTAGTTTACTTCACAAGGAAAAGTGTGAAAGGCTTCGCTCTGAGAAGGAGGTCTGCGTGGAACGCCTCTTTCAACTCACGGCTTGTTTCTGGCTGACGGAAGGCTTCTCAAGGGTGTGTACGGAAGCCTACGGAAAAAGCGCCTACACTTCACTCTCCGGGGGGAATAAAAGCAAGAACCCAAAAGCATCGGTGAGAAACCGTCTCTCAACGAACATCTTCTTTCCTGACGAGACAGAATCATGTTCAACTCTGTGTGTGTGTGTGTGTGTGTGTGTGTGTGTGTGTGTGTGTGCGCGCGCGCGCGCGTGAGGGAATAACGAATGTGCCATGCACTCACCTGGGAAAAGCAAGTCTGCGTATACAGCAACTCTCCACTAACATATTCAGGTATCCTTGAGAGAGAAGCATTTCCAAAAGTGGGTGTGGAAGCATCATGAATGTGCCGTACGCTTTACTACCTTTCAACACCCAAACTCAACATCCAAAAAACAAATAAGTGAGTCAAGAAATGGGCAGAAGATATGAACAGATATTTCTCCAAAGAAGACACACAAATGGCCAACAGACATATGACAAACTGCTCAACAGCACTTGGCATGGGGAAAAAGAAATCCAAATGACAATGAGATACCACTTCACACCAGTCAGAATTGAAAAATTAACAAGCCGAGAAATAACAAATGTTGGTGAGGAGAAAGGGGAACTCTCTTACACTTCTAAGTGGGAATGAAAACTGGTACAGCCACTTTGGAAAACAATATGGAGGTTCCTCAAGAACTTAAAACAGAGCTCCCTTACAACCCAGCCATTTTATATACCCCAAAGCTACAAATGTAGTGATCTGAAGGGGCAACTGCACCCCGAATGTTTATAGCAACATTGTCCACAATAGCCAAACCGTGGAAGGAACCGAGACATTCATCGACAGATAAATGGATAAAGAAAACATGGTATATACATATACAATGGAATATGACTCAGCCATCAGAAAGGATCAATATTGAGCATATCCATGTGGATGGCACTGGAGGGTATTATGCTGAGCAAAATAAGTCAGTCAGAGAAAAACAATTATTATATGGTTTTACTCATATGTGGAATAGAAGGAACAGCACAGAGGATCATAGGGGAAGGGAGGGAAAATGAATGCGAAGAAACCAGGGAGGAAGAAAATCCATGACAGGTTCCTAACTATTGGAAACCAACTGAGGGTTGCTGGAGGAAAGGTGGCTGGGGAGATGGGGTAACTGTGTGATGGGCATTAAGGAATGCCTGTGATGTGATGAACACTGGGTGTTATACACAACTGATGAATTGTGGAACGCTACATTTGAAACTACTGGTGTACTCTATGTTGGCTAATTCAATTTCAATTTTAAAAAACTCTATTTGGTCTGATATAAGGATTGCTACTCTGACTTCTTTTGACATCCACTTGCATGATTAATGTTTCTCCATCTCTTAATTTCCATCTGCAGGTGTCTTTAGGTGTGAAATCTTTTATATATATAGACAAACTCTGTCATGCTCTTTTGCTTGGAGCATTTAGTCCATTTACATTCAAACTGATTATCATTAGACATGTATTTATTGATGTTTTGTTACTTGTTTCATAGTTTTTTGTGTAGTTTTTCTCTGATCCTTTCTTCTCTTGCTCTCTCTCTCATGGTTTGCTCGTTTTCTTTAATGATATTCTTGGATTTCTTTCCCTTTATCTTTTGCATGTGTATTAGTGCTTTGGGTTTGTGGTGACCCCCTGGATTATATATAGCCTTTTCGGTCTATATTAAGTTGAATGCTGTTTAAGTTCAAACCCACTGTTGACTCCTCCTCATGGGTTAGGGTATATGTTTTCATATTTTACATCCTTTAATTTTGTGAATCCCTTAACTGATTTTTACAGAAATACTTATTTTTACTGCTTCCTTGATTCATTATTGTCCTACTCTCACTTACGATTTTTTTCCACTCATAGTGTCCCCTTCAATATTTTTTGTAGTTAATTTAGTGGTCATGAACTCTTTTAGTTTGTGTGGCTAAGAAACTCTTTTTCTCCCCTTCTTTTCTGAAGGATAGGCTTGCTGGATAAATTATTCCTTGCTGCAGATTTTTCTCATTCAGCACTTTGAATATTTAACGCCACTTTCTTCTGTCCTGCATAGTTTCTGCTGAAAACTCAGCTGATAGCTTTATGGGCTTTCCCTTGCATGTTACCTGTCTTCTTTTATCTTGCTGCTTTAAATGTTTTTTCTTTATCACTACCTTTTCCCATTTGGATTACTATGTGTCTTGATGTGGACCTCCTTCGGTTGACTTTGTGGGAGGGGATCTCTATGCCTTATGGATTTGTATAGGTTTCCTTCACCAGATTAGGTTAAGTTTTCAGCTCTTCTTTGCTCAAATAGATTTTCTGCCCCCTTTTCCCCCTTTTCACCTTCTGGGATCCCTCTAATGTGGGTGTTGTTACACTGGATGGAGTCACTGAATTCCCTAAGTCTCTTCTCATTTTTGCATACTTCTTTTTCCTCTCATTTGTTCCGCTTGATTACTTTCCATTACTGTCTTCTAGTTCATTAATTTGTTCCTCTGCTTCGTCCATCCTGCTAATTTTTCTATCTAGTATATTCTTAATTTCATTTCTTGTGTTCCACATCTCTGATTATTTCTTTCATATCTCTTTGTTAAGAGTCTCAATGATGTTCCCCCTTCTGATGTCCTCCCTCTTTTCATTTCCCCAGTGAGTATCTTTATAATTGTTATCTTAAATTTTCTGTCAGGCATGTTCCTTATATCCATTTTGTTTAGGTCTCTTGCTGTGGCTTTGTCCTCTTCTTTCGTTTAGGACATAGTCCTCTGTCTGCTCATTTGGCCTACTTCTCAGAGAATATCTCTCTGTTAGGAAGGTCAGATATATTGCTTGTTCTTGAAAATACGGGGCAGAACATACATTTTTAACTTCGTGATGCTGGTTCTCCTCTGAAGGTAATGCATAGCAACAACAGAGACTGGATCTGGACTGTGTCATTGTGCACAACACATGGGGTGTGCTGTTTTAACAAGATGCATGCGTGTTCTGTGGGTGATGGGGAGACATATTGTTGTCAAGGATTGTGTGGGTCTTATCAGGTAGGGTATCCACAGCACTGGGACTGAAGCAGGTGTGGTAAGTGTGGGGATGGGCCATGGTTATACAAGTTAGTGATTGCTAGATTGTGCTTGGTTTTGCAGGTAGGTGTGTGTTTACAATGAGGGGCCGTAGAGGGAAATGGAACCTGCCAGCTCCTTTGTTCCTGGACAAGTCCCTTAGCAAACTCTGAGTTCAGGAACTATGTCTCCCTTGTTTAATCCTCAAGCAGCTTTCAACCTGCTTCACCCAAGCTTCTCCAGACTGTTTGCTGTGCTTTCTCTTTAAGGACAGATCTCAGCTTCCTATCACCTTCTGTGCTCTCTCAGAGCTGAGACAGCTGATTTTTAAAAGTTCCAAGCTTTAAGTCTGCTGGTTGTATACGCTCACAAATGTCATCCCTTCTGATTTTCAAAGCCATAAGCTATGAGGATGTCTCTAAGCTTTAGAGGCTCCCCGGTGTAGTAGTTTGTTTCTGGCCCCTCTGTGACTGTGGTTCCCTCCCTCTGGTGGTCAGAAATATGGGGTTTAGATTCCTACAGAGTCCTTGTCCTTCCTACCATCTTTGATGTGATTTCCTCTCTCCATTTAGTTGTATAGTTTTGTTGGGAAATCTGAAGGTCCATTTCTGGGTGACTCTGGTGTGAGTGTGATCTAGTTGTATCTGTGGGATGAGGTGAGTTTAGGGTCCTTCTACTCTGCCATCTTCCCCACAATTCAGTTTATTTTGTCTCATAAAAATATTACGACTCCAACTTTCTTTTCACTTCCATTTGCATGATAAATGGTTTTGTTTCCCATTACTTCGAATCTGCTTTTATTTTTAGGTCTGAAGTGATTCTCTGGTAGGCAGCAGAGAGATGGGTCTTGCTTCCTCTTTACAGTCTATGTTTTCTGATTGGGATATTTAGTCCTTTTTTGTTAAAGCAATCATTGATAAAGTATTTGTATCTCTCTAGTTTACTTCACAAGGAAAAGTGTGAAAGGCTTCGCTCTGAGAAGGAGGTCTGCGTGGAACGCCTCTTTCAACTCACGGCTTGTTTCTGGCTGACGGAAGGCTTCTCAAGGGTGTGTACGGAAGCCTACGGAAAAAGCGCCTACACTTCACTCTCCGGAGGGAATAAAAGCAAGAAACCAAAAGCATCGGTGAGAAACCGTCTCGCAACGAACACCTTCTTTCCTGACGAGACAGAAACATGTTCAACTCTGTGTGTGTGTGTGTGTGTGTGTGTGTGTGTGCGCGCGCGCGCGCGTGAGGGAATAAGGAATGTGCCATGCACTCACCTGGGAAAAGCAAGTCTGCGTATACGGCAACTCTCCACTAACATCTTCAGGTATCCTAGAGAGAGAAGCATTTCCAAAATTGCGTGTGGAAGCATCATGAATGTGCCGTACGCTTTACTACCTTTCAACACCCAAACTCAACATCCAAAAAACAAATAAGTGAGTCAAGAAATGGGCAGAAGATATGAACAGATATTTCTCCAAAGAAGACACACAAATGGCCAACAGACATATGACAAACTGCTCAACATCACTTGGCATGGGGAAAAAGAAATCCAAATGACAATGAGATACCACTTCACACCAGTCAGAATTGCAAAAATTAACAAGCGAAGAAATAACAAATGTTGGTGAGGAGAAAGGGGAACTCTCTTACACTTCTAAGTGGGAATGAAAACTGGTACAGCCACTTTGGAAAACAATATGGAGGTTCCTCAAGAACTTAAAACAGAGCTCCCTTACAACCCAGCAATTTTATTTACCCCAAAGCTACCAATGTAGTGATCTGAAGGGGCAACGGCACCCCGAATGTTTATAGCAACATTGTCCACAATAGCCAAACCGTGGAAGGAACCAAGACATCCATCGACAGATAAATGGATAAAGAAAACATGGTATATACATATACAATGGAATATGACTCAGCCATCAGAAAGGATCAATATTGAGCATATCGATGTGGATGGCACTGGAGGGTATTATGCTGAGCAAAATAAGTCAGTCAGAGAAAAACAATTATTATATGGTTTTACTCATATGTGGAATAGAAGGAACAGCACAGAGGATCATAGGGGAAGGGAGGGAAAATGAATGCGAAGAAACCAGAGAGGAAGAAAATCCATGACAGGTTCCTAACTATTGGAAACCAACTGAGGGTTGCTGGAGGAAAGGTGGCTGGGGAGATGGGGTAACTGTGTGATGGGCATTAAGGAATGCCTGTGATGTGATGAACACTGGGTGTTATACACAACTGATGAATTGTGGAACGCTACATTTGAAACTACTGGTGTACTCTATGTTGGCTAATTCAATTTCAATTTTAAAAAACTCTATTTGGTCTGATATAAGGATTGCTACTCTGACTTCTTTTGACATCCACTTGCATGATTAATGTTTCTCCATCTCTTAATTTCCATCTGCAGGTGTCTTTAGGTGTGAAATCTTTTATATATATAGACAAACTCTGTCATGCTCTTTTGCTTGGAGCATTTAGTCCATTTACATTCAAACTGATTATCATTAGACATGTATTTATTGATGTTTTGTTACTTGTTTCATAGTTTTTTGTGTAGTTTTTCTCTGATCCTTTCTTCTCTTGCTCTCTCTCTCATGGTTTGCTCGTTTTCTTTAATGATATTCTTGGATTTCTTTCCCTTTATATTTTGCATGTTTATTAGTGCTTTGGGTTTGTGGTGACCCCCTGGATTATATATAGCCTTTTCGGTCTATATTAAGTTGAATGCTGTTTAAGTTCAAACCCACTGTTGACTCCTCCTCATGTGTTAGGGTATATGTTTTCATATTTTACATCCTTTAATTTTGTGAATCCCTTAACTGATTTTTACAGAAATACTTATTTTTACTGCTTCCTTGATTCATTATTGTCATACTCTCACTTACGATTTTTTTACACTCATAGTGTCCCCTTCAATATTTTTTGTAGTTAATTTAGTGGTCATGAACTCTTTTAGTTTGTGTGGCTAAGAAACTCTTTTTCTCCCCTTCTTTTCTGAAGGATAGGCTTGCTGGATAAATTATTCCTTGCTGCAGATTTTTCTCATTCAGCACTTTGAATATTTAACGCCACTTTCTTCTGTCCTGCATAGTTTCTGCTGAAAACTCAGCTGATAGCTTTATGGGCTTTCCCTTGCATGTTACCTGTCTTCTTTTATCTTGCTGCTTTAAATGTTTTTTCTTTATCACTACCTTTTCCCATTTGGATTACTATGTGTCTTGATGTGGACCTCCTTCGGTTGACTTTGTGGGAGGGGATCTCTATGCCTTATGGATTTGTATAGGTTTCCTTCACCAGATTAGGTTAAGTTTTCAGCTCTTCTTTGCTCAAATAGATTTTCTGCCCCCTTTTCCCCCTTTTCACCTTCTGGGATCCCTCTAATGTGGGTGTTGTTACACTGGATGGAGTCACTGAATTCCCTAAGTCTCTTCTCATTTTTGCATACTTCTTTTTCCTCTCATTTGTTCCGCTTGATTACTTTCCATTACTGTCTTCTAGTTCATTAATTTGTTCCTCTGCTTCGTCCATCCTGCTAATTATTCTATCTAGTATATTCTTAATTTCATTTCTTGTGTTCCACATCTCTGATTATTTCTTTCATATCTCTTTGTTAAGAGTCTCAATGATGTTCCCCCTTCTGATGTCCTCCCTCTTTTCATTTCCCCAGTGAGTATCTTTATAATTGTTATCTTAAATTTTCTGTCAGGCATGTTCCTTATATCCATTTTGTTTAGGTCTCTTGCTGTGGCTTTGTCCTCTTCTTTCGTTTAGGACATAGTCCTCTGTCTGCTCATTTGGCCTACTTCTCAGAGAATATCTCTCGGTTAGGAAGGTCAGATATATTGCTTGTTCTTGAAAATACGGGGCAGAACATACATTTTTAACTTCGTGATGCTGGTTCTCCTCTGAAGGTAATGCATAGCAACAACAGAGACTGGATCTGGACTGTGTCATTGTGCACAACACATGGGGTGTGCTGTTTTAACAAGATGCATGCGTGTTCTGTGGGTGATGGGGAGACATATTGTTGTCAAGGATTGTGTGGGTCTTATCAGGTAGGGTATCCACAGCACTGGGACTGAAGCAGGTGTGGTAAGTGTGGGGATGGGCCATGGTTATACAAGTTAGTGATTGCTAGATTGTGCTTGGTCTTGCAGGTAGGTGTGTGTTTACAATGAGGGGCCGTAGAGGGAAATGGAACCTGCCAGCTCCTTTGTTCCTGGACAAGTCCCTTAGCAAACTCTGAGTTCAGGAACTATGTCTCCCTTGTTTAATCCTCAAGCAGCTTTCAACCTGCTTCACCCAAGCTTCTCCAGACTGTTTGCTGTGCTTTCTCTTTAAGGACAGATCTCAGCTTCCTATCACCTTCTGTGCTCTCTCAGAGCTGAGACAGCTGATTTTTAAAAGTTCCAAGCTTTAAGTCTGCTGGTTGTATACGCTCACAAATGTCATCCCTTCTGATTTTCAAAGCCATAAGCTATGAGGATGTCTCTACGCTTTAGAGGCTCCCCGGTGTAGTAGTTTGTTTCTGGCCCCTCTGTGACTGTGGTTCCCTCCCTCTGGTGGTCAGAAATATGGGGTTTAGATTCCTACAGAGTCCTTGTCCTTCCTACCATCTTTGATGTGATTTCCTCTCTCCATTTAGTTGTATAGTTTTGTTGGGAAATCTGAAGGTCCATTTCTGGGTGACTCTGGTGTGAGTGTGATCTAGTTGTATCTGTGGGATGAGGTGAGTTTAGGGTCCTTCTACTCTGCCATCTTCCCCACAATTCAGTTTATTTTGTCTCATAAAAATATTACGACTCCAACTTTCTTTTCACTTCCATTTGCATGATAAATGGTTTTGTTTCCCATTACTTCGAATCTGCTTTTATTTTTAGGTCTGAAGTGATTCTCTGGTAGGCAGCAGAGAGATGGGTCTTGCTTCCTCTTTACAGTCTATGTTTTCTGATTGGGATATTTAGTCCTTTTTTGTTAAAGCAATCATTGATAAAGTATTTGTATCTCTCTAGTTTACTTCACAAGGAAAAGTGTGAAAGGCTTCGCTCTGAGAAGGAGGTCTGCGTGGAACGCCTCTTTCAACTCACGGCTTGTTTCTGGCTGACGGAAGGCTTCTCAAGGGTGTGTACGGAAGCCTACGGAAAAAGCGCCTACACTTCACTCTCCGGAGGGAATAAAAGCAAGAAACCAAAAGCATCGGTGAGAAACCGTCTCGCAACGAACACCTTCTTTCCTGACGAGACAGAAACATGTTCAACTCTGTGTGTGTGTGTGTGTGTGTGTGTGTGTGTGTGCGCGCGCGCGCGCGTGAGGGAATAAGGAATGTGCCATGCACTCACCTGGGAAAAGCAAGTCTGCGTATACGGCAACTCTCCACTAACATCTTCAGGTATCCTAGAGAGAGAAGCATTTCCAAAATTGCGTGTGGAAGCATCATGAATGTGCCGTACGCTTTACTACCTTTCAACACCCAAACTCAACACCCAAAAAACAAATAAGTGAGTCAAGAAATGGGCAGAAGATATGAACAGATATTTCTCCAAAGAAGACACACAAATGGCCAACAGACATATGACAAACTGCTCAACATCACTTGGCATGGGGAAAAAGAAATCCAAATGACAATGAGATACCACTTCACACCAGTCAGAATTGCAAAAATTAACAAGCGAAGAAATAACAAATGTTGGTGAGGAGAAAGGGGAACTCTCTTACACTTCTAAGTGGGAATGAAAACTGGTACAGCCACTTTGGAAAACAATATGGAGGTTCCTCAAGAACTTAAAACAGAGCTCCCTTACAACCCAGCAATTTTATTTACCCCAAAGCTACCAATGTAGTGATCTGAAGGGGCAACTGCACCCCGAATGTTTATAGCAACATTGTCCACAATAGCCAAACCGTGGAAGGAACCAAGACATCCATCGACAGATAAATGGATAAAGAAAATATGGTATATGCATATACAATGGAATATGACTCAGCCATCAGAAAGGATCAATATTGAGCATATCGATGTGGATGGCACTGGAGGGTATTATGCTGAGCAAAATAAGTCAGTCAGAGAAAAACAATTATTATATGGTTTTACTCATATGTGGAATAGAAGGAACAGCACAGAGGATCATAGGGGAAGGGAGGGAAAATGAATGCGAAGAAACCAGAGAGGAAGAAAATCCATGACAGGTTCCTAACTATTGGAAACCAACTGAGGGTTGCTGGAGGAAATGTGGCTGGGGAGATGGGGTAACTGTGTGATGGGCATTAAGGAATGCCTGTGATGTGATGAACACTGGGTGTTATACACAACTGATGAATTGTGGAACGCTACATTTGAAACTACTGGTGTACTCTATGTTGGCTAATTCAATTTCAATTTTAAAAAACTCTATTTGGTCTGATATAAGGATTGCTACTCTGACTTCTTTTGACATCCACTTGCATGATTAATGTTTCTCCATCTCTTAATTTCCATCTGCAGGTGTCTTTAGGTGTGAAATCTTTTATATATATAGACAAACTCTGTCATGCTCTTTTGCTTGGAGCATTTAGTCCATTTACATTCAAACTGATTATCATTAGACATGTATTTATTGATGTTTTGTTACTTGTTTCATAGTTTTTTGTGTAGTTTTTCTCTGATCCTTTCTTCTCTTGCTCTCTCTCTCATGGTTTGCTCGTTTTCTTTAATGATATTCTTGGATTTCTTTCCCTTTATCTTTTGCATGTGTATTAGTGCTTTGGGTTTGTGGTGACCCCCTGGATTATATATAGCCTTTTCGGTCTATATTAAGTTGAATGCTGTTTAAGTTCAAACCCACTGTTGACTCCTCCTCATGGGTTAGGGTATATGTTTTCATATTTTACATCCTTTAATTTTGTGAATCCCTTAACTGATTTTTACAGAAATACTTATTTTTACTGCTTCCTTGATTCATTATTGTCCTACTCTCACTTACGATTTTTTTCCACTCATAGTGTCCCCTTCAATATTTTTTGTAGTTAATTTAGTGGTCATGAACTCTTTTAGTTTGTGTGGCTAAGAAACTCTTTTTCTCCCCTTCTTTTCTGAAGGATAGGCTTGCTGGATAAATTATTCCTTGCTGCAGATTTTTCTCATTCAGCACTTTGAATATTTAACGCCACTTTCTTCTGTCCTGCATAGTTTCTGCTGAAAACTCAGCTGATAGCTTTATGGGCTTTCCCTTGCATGTTACCTGTCTTCTTTTATCTTGCTGCTTTAAATGTTTTTTCTTTATCACTACCTTTTCCCATTTGGATTACTATGTGTCTTGATGTGGACCTCCTTCGGTTGACTTTGTGGGAGGGGATCTCTATGCCTTATGGATTTGTATAGGTTTCCTTCACCAGATTAGGTTAAGTTTTCAGCTCTTCTTTGGTCAAATAGATTTTCTGCCCCCTTTTCCCCCTTTTCACCTTCTGGGATCCCTCTAATGTGGGTGTTGTTACACTGGATGGAGTCACTGAATTCCCTAAGTCTCTTCTCATTTTTGCATACTTCTTTTTCCTCTCATTTGTTCCGCTTGATTACTTTCCATTACTGTCTTCTAGTTCATTAATTTGTTCCTCTGCTTCGTCCATCCTGCTAATTATTCTATCTAGTATATTCTTAATTTCATTTCTTGTGTTCCACATCTCTGATTATTTCTTTCATATCTCTTTGTTAAGAGTCTCAATGATGTTCCCCCTTCTGATGTCCTCCCTCTTTTCATTTCCCCAGTGAGTATCTTTATAATTGTTATCTTAAATTTTCTGTCAGGCATGTTCCTTATATCCATTTTGTTTAGGTCTCTTGCTGTGGCTTTGTCCTCTTCTTTCGTTTAGGACATAGTCCTCTGTCTGCTCATTTGGCCTACTTCTCAGAGAATATCTCTCTGTTAGGAAGGTCAGATATATTGCTTGTTCTTGAAAATACGGGGCAGAACATACATTTTTAACTTCGTGATGCTGGTTCTCCTCTGAAGGTAATGCATAGCAACAACAGAGACTGGATCTGGACTGTGTCATTGTGCACAACACATGGGGTGTGCTGTTTTAACAAGATGCATGCGTGTTCTGTGGGTGATGGGGAGACATATTGTTGTCAAGGATTGTGTGGGTCTTATCAGGTAGGGTATCCACAGCACTGGGACTGAAGCAGGTGTGGTAAGTGTGGGGATGGGCCATGGTTATACAAGTTAGTGATTGCTAGATTGTGCTTGGTTTTGCAGGTAGGTGTGTGTTTACAATGAGGGGCCGTAGAGGGAAATGGAACCTGCCAGCTCCTTTGTTCCTGGACAAGTCCCTTAGCAAACTCTGAGTTCAGGAACTATGTCTCCCTTGTTTAATCCTCAAGCAGCTTTCAACCTGCTTCACCCAAGCTTCTCCAGACTGTTTGCTGTGCTTTCTCTTTAAGGACAGATCTCAGCTTCCTATCACCTTCTGTGCTCTCTCAGAGCTGAGACAGCTGATTTTTAAAAGTTCCAAGCTTTAAGTCTGCTGGTTGTATACGCTCACAAATGTCATCCCTTCTGATTTTCAAAGCCATAAGCTATGAGGATGTCTCTAAGCTTTAGAGGCTCCCCGGTGTAGTAGTTTGTTTCTGGCCCCTCTGTGACTGTGGTTCCCTCCCTCTGGTGGTCAGAAATATGGGGTTTAGATTCCTACAGAGTCCTTGTCCTTCCTACCATCTTTGATGTGATTTCCTCTCTCCATTTAGTTGTATAGTTTTGTTGGGAAATCTGAAGGTCCATTTCTGGGTGACTCTGGTGTGAGTGTGATCTAGTTGTATCTGTGGGATGAGGTGAGTTTAGGGTCCTTCTACTCTGCCATCTTCCCCACAATTCAGTTTATTTTGTCTCATAAAAATATTACGACTCCAACTTTCTTTTCACTTCCATTTGCATGATAAATGGTTTTGTTTCCCATTACTTCGAATCTGCTTTTATTTTTAGGTCTGAAGTGATTCTCTGGTAGGCAGCAGAGAGATGGGTCTTGCTTCCTCTTTACAGTCTATGTTTTCTGATTGGGATATTTAGTCCTTTTTTGTTAAAGCAATCATTGATAAAGTATTTGTATCTCTCTAGTTTACTTCACAAGGAAAAGTGTGAAAGGCTTCGCTCTGAGAAGGAGGTCTGCGTGGAACGCCTCTTTCAACTCACGGCTTGTTTCTGGCTGACGGAAGGCTTCTCAAGGGTGTGTACGGAAGCCTACGGAAAAAGCGCCTACACTTCACTCTCCGGAGGGAATAAAAGCAAGAAACCAAAAGCATCGGTGAGAAACCGTCTCGCAACGAACACCTTCTTTCCTGACGAGACAGAAACATGTTCAACTCTGTGTGTGTGTGTGTGTGTGTGTGTGTGTGTGCGCGCGCGCGCGCGTGAGGGAATAAGGAATGTGCCATGCACTCACCTGGGAAAAGCAAGTCTGCGTATACGGCAACTCTCCACTAACATCTTCAGGTATCCTAGAGAGAGAAGCATTTCCAAAATTGCGTGTGGAAGCATCATGAATGTGCCGTACGCTTTACTACCTTTCAACACCCAAACTCAACATCCAAAAAACAAATAAGTGAGTCAAGAAATGGGCAGAAGATATGAACAGATATTTCTCCAAAGAAGACACACAAATGGCCAACAGACATATGACAAACTGCTCAACATCACTTGGCATGGGGAAAAAGAAATCCAAATGACAATGAGATACCACTTCACACCAGTCAGAATTGCAAAAATTAACAAGCGAAGAAATAACAAATGTTGGTGAGGAGAAAGGGGAACTCTCTTACACTTCTAAGTGGGAATGAAAACTGGTACAGCCACTTTGGAAAACAATATGGAGGTTCCTCAAGAACTTAAAACAGAGCTCCCTTACAACCCAGCAATTTTATTTACCCCAAAGCTACCAATGTAGTGATCTGAAGGGGCAACGGCACCCCGAATGTTTATAGCAACATTGTCCACAATAGCCAAACCGTGGAAGGAACCAAGACATCCATCGACAGATAAATGGATAAAGAAAACATGGTATATACATATACAATGGAATATGACTCAGCCATCAGAAAGGATCAATATTGAGCATATCGATGTGGATGGCACTGGAGGGTATTATGCTGAGCAAAATAAGTCAGTCAGAGAAAAACAATTATTATATGGTTTTACTCATATGTGGAATAGAAGGAACAGCACAGAGGATCATAGGGGAAGGGAGGGAAAATGAATGCGAAGAAACCAGAGAGGAAGAAAATCCATGACAGGTTCCTAACTATTGGAAACCAACTGAGGGTTGCTGGAGGAAAGGTGGCTGGGGAGATGGGGTAACTGTGTGATGGGCATTAAGGAATGCCTGTGATGTGATGAACACTGGGTGTTATACACAACTGATGAATTGTGGAACGCTACATTTGAAACTACTGGTGTACTCTATGTTGGCTAATTCAATTTCAATTTTAAAAAACTCTATTTGGTCTGATATAAGGATTGCTACTCTGACTTCTTTTGACATCCACTTGCATGATTAATGTTTCTCCATCTCTTAATTTCCATCTGCAGGTGTCTTTAGGTGTGAAATCTTTTATATATATAGACAAACTCTGTCATGCTCTTTTGCTTGGAGCATTTAGTCCATTTACATTCAAACTGATTATCATTAGACATGTATTTATTGATGTTTTGTTACTTGTTTCATAGTTTTTTGTGTAGTTTTTCTCTGATCCTTTCTTCTCTTGCTCTCTCTCTCATGGTTTGCTCGTTTTCTTTAATGATATTCTTGGATTTCTTTCCCTTTATATTTTGCATGTTTATTAGTGCTTTGGGTTTGTGGTGACCCCCTGGATTATATATAGCCTTTTCGGTCTATATTAAGTTGAATGCTGTTTAAGTTCAAACCCACTGTTGACTCCTCCTCATGTGTTAGGGTATATGTTTTCATATTTTACATCCTTTAATTTTGTGAATCCCTTAACTGATTTTTACAGAAATACTTATTTTTACTGCTTCCTTGATTCATTATTGTCATACTCTCACTTACGATTTTTTTACACTCATAGTGTCCCCTTCAATATTTTTTGTAGTTAATTTAGTGGTCATGAACTCTTTTAGTTTGTGTGGCTAAGAAACTCTTTTTCTCCCCTTCTTTTCTGAAGGATAGGCTTGCTGGATAAATTATTCCTTGCTGCAGATTTTTCTCATTCAGCACTTTGAATATTTAACGCCACTTTCTTCTGTCCTGCATAGTTTCTGCTGAAAACTCAGCTGATAGCTTTATGGGCTTTCCCTTGCATGTTACCTGTCTTCTTTTATCTTGCTGCTTTAAATGTTTTTTCTTTATCACTACCTTTTCCCATTTGGATTACTATGTGTCTTGATGTGGACCTCCTTCGGTTGACTTTGTGGGAGGGGATCTCTATGCCTTATGGATTTGTATAGGTTTCCTTCACCAGATTAGGTTAAGTTTTCAGCTCTTCTTTGCTCAAATAGATTTTCTGCCCCCTTTTCCCCCTTTTCACCTTCTGGGATCCCTCTAATGTGGGTGTTGTTACACTGGATGGAGTCACTGAATTCCCTAAGTCTCTTCTCATTTTTGCATACTTCTTTTTCCTCTCATTTGTTCCGCTTGATTACTTTCCATTACTGTCTTCTAGTTCATTAATTTGTTCCTCTGCTTCGTCCATCCTGCTAATTATTCTATCTAGTATATTCTTAATTTCATTTCTTGTGTTCCACATCTCTGATTATTTCTTTCATATCTCTTTGTTAAGAGTCTCAATGATGTTCCCCCTTCTGATGTCCTCCCTCTTTTCATTTCCCCAGTGAGTATCTTTATAATTGTTATCTTAAATTTTCTGTCAGGCATGTTCCTTATATCCATTTTGTTTAGGTCTCTTGCTGTGGCTTTGTCCTCTTCTTTCGTTTAGGACATAGTCCTCTGTCTGCTCATTTGGCCTACTTCTCAGAGAATATCTCTCGGTTAGGAAGGTCAGATATATTGCTTGTTCTTGAAAATACGGGGCAGAACATACATTTTTAACTTCGTGATGCTGGTTCTCCTCTGAAGGTAATGCATAGCAACAACAGAGACTGGATCTGGACTGTGTCATTGTGCACAACACATGGGGTGTGCTGTTTTAACAAGATGCATGCGTGTTCTGTGGGTGATGGGGAGACATATTGTTGTCAAGGATTGTGTGGGTCTTATCAGGTAGGGTATCCACAGCACTGGGACTGAAGCAGGTGTGGTAAGTGTGGGGATGGGCCATGGTTATACAAGTTAGTGATTGCTAGATTGTGCTTGGTCTTGCAGGTAGGTGTGTGTTTACAATGAGGGGCCGTAGAGGGAAATGGAACCTGCCAGCTCCTTTGTTCCTGGACAAGTCCCTTAGCAAACTCTGAGTTCAGGAACTATGTCTCCCTTGTTTAATCCTCAAGCAGCTTTCAACCTGCTTCACCCAAGCTTCTCCAGACTGTTTGCTGTGCTTTCTCTTTAAGGACAGATCTCAGCTTCCTATCACCTTCTGTGCTCTCTCAGAGCTGAGACAGCTGATTTTTAAAAGTTCCAAGCTTTAAGTCTGCTGGTTGTATACGCTCACAAATGTCATCCCTTCTGATTTTCAAAGCCATAAGCTATGAGGATGTCTCTACGCTTTAGAGGCTCCCCGGTGTAGTAGTTTGTTTCTGGCCCCTCTGTGACTGTGGTTCCCTCCCTCTGGTGGTCAGAAATATGGGGTTTAGATTCCTACAGAGTCCTTGTCCTTCCTACCATCTTTGATGTGATTTCCTCTCTCCATTTAGTTGTAGAGTTTTGTTGGGAAATCTGAAGGTCCATTTCTGGGTGACTCTGGTGTGAGTGTGATCTAGTTGTATCTGTGGGATGAGGTGAGTTTAGGGTCCTTCTACTCTGCCATCTTCCCCACAATTCAGTTTATTTTGTCTCATAAAAATATTACGACTCCAACTTTCTTTTCACTTCCATTTGCATGATAAATGGTTTTGTTTCCCATTACTTCGAATCTGCTTTTATTTTTAGGTCTGAAGTGATTCTCTGGTAGGCAGCAGAGAGATGGGTCTTGCTTCCTCTTTACAGTCTATGTTTTCTGATTGGGATATTTAGTCCTTTTTTGTTAAAGCAATCATTGATAAAGTATTTGTATCTCTCTAGTTTACTTCACAAGGAAAAGTGTGAAAGGCTTCGCTCTGAGAAGGAGGTCTGCGTGGAACGCCTCTTTCAACTCACGGCTTGTTTCTGGCTGACGGAAGGCTTCTCAAGGGTGTGTACGGAAGCCTACGGAAAAAGCGCCTACACTTCACTCTCCGGAGGGAATAAAAGCAAGAAACCAAAAGCATCGGTGAGAAACCGTCTCGCAACGAACACCTTCTTTCCTGACGAGACAGAAACATGTTCAACTCTGTGTGTGTGTGTGTGTGTGTGTGTGTGTGTGCGCGCGCGCGCGCGTGAGGGAATAAGGAATGTGCCATGCACTCACCTGGGAAAAGCAAGTCTGCGTATACGGCAACTCTCCACTAACATCTTCAGGTATCCTAGAGAGAGAAGCATTTCCAAAATTGCGTGTGGAAGCATCATGAATGTGCCGTACGCTTTACTACCTTTCAACACCCAAACTCAACATCCAAAAAACAAATAAGTGAGTCAAGAAATGGGCAGAAGATATGAACAGATATTTCTCCAAAGAAGACACACAAATGGCCAACAGACATATGACAAACTGCTCAACATCACTTGGCATGGGGAAAAAGAAATCCAAATGACAATGAGATACCACTTCACACCAGTCAGAATTGCAAAAATTAACAAGCGAAGAAATAACAAATGTTGGTGAGGAGAAAGGGGAACTCTCTTACACTTCTAAGTGGGAATGAAAACTGGTACAGCCACTTTGGAAAACAATATGGAGGTTCCTCAAGAACTTAAAACAGAGCTCCCTTACAACCCAGCAATTTTATTTACCCCAAAGCTACCAATGTAGTGATCTGAAGGGGCAACTGCACCCCGAATGTTTATAGCAACATTGTCCACAATAGCCAAACCGTGGAAGGAACCAAGACATCCATCGACAGATAAATGGATAAAGAAAACATGGTATATACATATACAATGGAATATGACTCAGCCATCAGAAAGGATCAATATTGAGCATATCGATGTGGATGGCACTGGAGGGTATTATGCTGAGCAAAATAAGTCAGTCAGAGAAAAACAATTATTATATGGTTTTACTCATATGTGGAACAGAAGGAACAGCACAGAGGATCATAGGGGAAGGGAGGGAAAATGAATGCGAAGAAACCAGAGAGGAAGAAAATCCATGACAGGTTCCTAACTATTGGAAACCAACTGAGGGTTGCTGGAGGAAAGGTGGCTGGGGAGATGGGGTAACTGTGTGATGGGCATTAAGGAATGCCTGTGATGTGATGAACACTGGGTGTTATACACAACTGATGAATTGTGGAACGCTACATTTGAAACTACTGGTGTACTCTATGTTGGCTAATTCAATTTCAATTTTAAAAAACTCTATTTGGTCTGATATAAGGATTGCTACTCGGACATCTTTTGACATCCACTTGCATGATTAATGTTTCTCCATCTCTTAATTTCCATCTGCAGGTGTCTTTAGGTGTGAAATCTTTTATATATATAGACAAACTCTGTCATGCTCTTTTGCTTGGAGCATTTAGTCCATTTACATTCAAACTGATTATCATTAGACATGTATTTATTGATGTTTTGTTACTTGTTTCATAGTTTTTTGTGTAGTTTTTCTCTGATCCTTTCTTCTCTTGCTCTCTCTCTCATGGTTTGCTCGTTTTCTTTAATGATATTCTTGGATTTCTTTCCCTTTATATTTTGCATGTTTATTAGTGCTTTGGGTTTGTGGTGACCCCCTGGATTATATATAGCCTTTTCGGTCTATATTAAGTTGAATGCTGTTTAAGTTCAAACCCACTGTTGACTCCTCCTCATGTGTTAGGGTATATGTTTTCATATTTTACATCCTTTAATTTTGTGAATCCCTTAACTGATTTTTACAGAAATACTTATTTTTACTGCTTCCTTGATTCATTATTGTCATACTCTCACTTACGATTTTTTTACACTCATAGTGTCCCCTTCAATATTTTTTGTAGTTAATTTAGTGGTCATGAACTCTTTTAGTTTGTGTGGCTAAGAAACTCTTTTTCTCCCCTTCTTTTCTGAAGGATAGGCTTGCTGGATAAATTATTCCTTGCTGCAGATTTTTCTCATTCAGCACTTTGAATATTTAACGCCACTTTCTTCTGTCCTGCATAGTTTCTGCTGAAAACTCAGCTGATAGCTTTATGGGCTTTCCCTTGCATGTTACCTGTCTTCTTTTATCTTGCTGCTTTAAATGTTTTTTCTTTATCACTACCTTTTCCCATTTGGATTACTATGTGTCTTGATGTGGACCTCCTTCGGTTGACTTTGTGGGAGGGGATCTCTATGCCTTATGGATTTGTATAGGTTTCCTTCACCAGATTAGGTTAAGTTTTCAGCTCTTCTTTGCTCAAATAGATTTTCTGCCCCCTTTTCCCCCTTTTCACCTTCTGGGATCCCTCTAATGTGGGTGTTGTTACACTGGATGGAGTCACTGAATTCCCTAAGTCTCTTCTCATTTTTGCATACTTCTTTTTCCTCTCATTTTTTCCGCTTGATTACTTTCCATTACTGTCTTCTAGTTCATTAATTTGTTCCTCTGCTTCGTCCATCCTGCTAATTATTCTATCTAGTATATTCTTAATTTCATTTCTTGTGTTCCACATCTCTGATTATTTCTTACATATCTCTTTGTTAAGAGTCTCAATGATGTTCCCCCTTCTGATGTCCTCCCTCTATTCATTTCCCCAGTGAGTATCTTTATAATTGTTATCTTAAATTTTCTCTCAGGCATGTTCCTTATATCCATTTTGTTTAGGTCTCTTGCTGTGGCTTTGTCCTCTTCTTTCGTTTAGGACATAGTCCTCTGTCTGCTCATTTGGCCTACTTCTCAGAGAATATCTCTCTGTTAGGAAGGTCAGATATATTGCTTGTTCTTGAAAATACTGGGCAGTACATACATTTTTAACTTGGTGATGCTGCTTCTCCTCTGAAGGTAATGCATAGCAACAACAGAGACTGGATCTGGACTGTGTCATTGTGCACAACACATGGGGTGTGCTGTTTTAACAAGACGCATGCGTGTTCTGTAGGTGATGGGGAGACATATTGTTCTCAAGGATTGTGTGGGTCTTATCAGGGAGGGTATCCACAGCACTGGGACTGAAGCAGGTCTGGTAGGTGTGGGGATGGGCCATGGTTTATGCAAGTTAGTGATTGCTAGATTGTGCTTGGTCTTGCAGGTAGGTGTCTGTTTACAATGAGGGGCCGTAGAGGGTAATGGCACCTGCCAGCTCCTTTGTTCCTGGACAAGTCCCTTAGCAAACTCTGAGTTCAGGAACTATGTCTCCCTTGTTTAGTCCTCAAGCACCTTTCAACCTGCTTCACCCAAGCTTCTCCAGACTGTTTGCTCTGCTTTCTCTTTAAGGACAGATCTCAGCTTCCTATCACCTTCTGTGCTCTCTCAGAGCTGAGACAGCTGATTTTTAAAAGTTCCAAGCTTTAAGTCTGCTGGTTGTAGACACTCACAAATTTCATCCCTTCTGATTTTCAAAGCCATAAGCTATGAAGATGTCTCTACGCTTTAGAGGCTCCCCGGTGTAGTAGTTTGTTTCTGGCCCCTCTGTGACTGTGGTTCCCTCCCTCTGGTGGTCAGAAATATGGGGTTTAGATTCCTACAGAGTCCTTGTCCTTCCTACCATCTTTGATGTGATTTCCTCTCTCCATTTAGTTGTAGAGTTTGTTGGGAAATCTGAAGGTCCATTTCTGGGTGACTCTGGTGTGAGTGTGATCTAGTTGTATCTGTGGGAGGAGGTGAGTTTACGGTCCTTCTACTCTGCCATCTTCCCCACAATTCAGTTTATTTTGTCTCATAAAAATATTACGACTCCAACTTTCTTTTCACTTCCATTTGCATGATAAATGGTTTTGTTTCCCATTACTTCCAATCTGCTTTTATTTTTAGGTCTGAAGTGATTCTCTGGTAGGCAGCAGAGAGATGGGTCTTGCTTCCTCTTTACACTCTATGTTTTCTGATTGAGTTATTTAGTCCTTTTTTGTTAAAGCAATCATTGATAAAGTATTTGTATCTCTCTAGTTTACTTCACAAGGAAAAGTGTGACAGGCTTCGCTCTGAGAAGGAGGTCTGCGTGGAACGCCTCTTTCAACTCACGGCTTGTTTCTGGCTGACGGAAGGCTTCTCAAGGGTGTGTACGGAAGCCTACGGAAAAAGCGCCTACACTTCACTCTCCGGGGGGAAATAAAAGCAAGAACCCAAAAGCATCGGCGAGAAACCGTCTCTCAACGAACACCTTCTTTCCTGACGAGACAGAAACATGTTCAACTCTGTGTGTGTGTGTGTGTGTGTGTGTGTGTGTGCGCGCGCGCGCGCGCGTGAGGGAATAAGGAATGTGCCATGCACTCACCTGGGAAAAGCAAGTCTGCGTATACGGCAACTCTCTACTAACATATTCAGGTATCCTTGAGAGAGAAGCATTTCCAATAGTGGGTGTGGAAGCATCATGAATGTGCCGTACGCTTTACTACCTTTCAACACCCAAACTCAACATCCAAAAAACAAATAAGTGAGTCAAGAAATGGGCAGAAGATATGAACAGATATTTCTCCAAAGAAGACACACAAATGGCCAACAGACATATGACAAACTGCTCAACATCACTTGGCATGGGGAAAAAGAAACCCAAATGACAATGAGATACCACTTCACACCAGTCAGAATTGCCAAAATTAACAAGCGAAGAAATAACAAATGTTGGTGAGGAGAAAGGGGAACACTCTTACACTTCTAAGTGGGAATGAAAACTGGTACAGCCACTTTGGAAAACAATATGGAGGTTCCTCAAGAACTTAAAACAGAGCTCCCTTACAACCCAGCAATTTTATTTACCCCAAAGCTACAAATGTAGTGATCTGAAGGGGCAACGGCACCCCGAATGTTTATAGCAACATTGTCCACAATAGCCAAACCGTGGAAGGAACCAAGACATCCATCGACAGATAAATGGATAAAGAAAACATGGTATATACATATACAATGGAATATGACTCAGCCATCAGAAAGGATCAATATTTAGCATATCGATGTGGAAGGCACTGGAGGGTATTATGCTGAGCAAAATAAGTCAGTCAGAGAAAAACAATTATTATATGGTTTTACTCATATGTGGAATAGAAGGAACAGCACAGAGGATCATAGGGGAAGGGAGGGAAAATGAATGCGAAGAAACCAGAGAGGAAGAAAATCCATGACAGGTTCCTAACTATTGGAAACCAACTGAGGGTTGCTGGAGGAAAGGTGGCTGGGGAGATGGGGTAACTGTGTGATGGGCATTAAGGAATGCATGGGATGTGATGAACACTGGGTGTTATACACAACTGATGAATTGTGGAACGCTACATTTGAAACTACTGGTGTACTCTATGTTGGCTAATTCAATTTCAATTTTAAAAAACTCTATTTGGTCTGATATAAGGATTGCTACTCTGACTTCTTTTGACATCCACTTGCATGATTAATGTTTCTCCATCTCTTAATTTCCATCTGCAGGTGTCTTTAGGTGTGAAATCTTTTATACATATATACAAACTCTGTCATGCTCTTTTGCTTGGAGCATTTCGTCCATTTACATTCAAACTAATTATCATTAGACATGTATTTATTGATGTTTTGTTACTTGTTTCAGAGTTTTTTTTGTAGTTTTTCTCTGATCCTTTCTTCTCTTGCTCTCTCTCTCATGGTTTGCTCGTTTTCTTTAATGATATTCTTGGATTTCTTTCCCTTTATCTTTTGCATGTTATTAGTGCTTTGGGTTTCTGGTGACCCCCTGGATTATATATAGCCTTTTCAGTCTATATTAAGTTGAATGCTGTTTAAGTTCAAACCCACTGTTGACTCCTCCTCATGTGTTAGGGTATATGTTTTCATATTTTACATACTTTTATTTTGTGAATCCCTTAACTGATTTTTACAGAAATACTTAATTTTACTGCTTCCTTGATTCATTATTGTCCTACTCTCACTTACGATTTTTTTCCACTCATAGTGTCCCCTTCAATATTTTTTGTAGTTAATTTAGTGGTCATGAACTCTTTTAGTTTGTGTGGCTAAGAAACTCTTTTTCTCCCCTTCTTTTCTGAAGGATAGGCTTGCTGGATAAATTATTCCTTGCTGCAGGTTTTTCTCATTCAGCACTTTGAATATTTAACGCCACTTTCTTCTGTCCTGCATAGTTTCTGCTGAAAACTCAGCTGATAGCTTTATGGGCTTTCCCTTGCATGTTAACTGTCTTCTTTTATCTTGCTGCTTTCAATGTTTTTTCTTTATCACTACCTTTTCCCATTTGGATTACTATGTGTCTTCATGTCGACCTCCTTCGGTTGATTTTGTGGGAGGGGATCTCTATGCCTTATGGATTTGTATAGGTTTCCTTCACCAGATTAGGTTAAGTTTTCAGCTCTTCTTTGGTCAAATAGATTTTCTGTCCCCTTTTCCCCCTTTTCACCTTCTGGGATCCCTCTAATGTGGGTGTTGTTACACTGGATGGAGTCACTGAATTCCCTAAGTCTCTTCTCATTTTTGCATACTTCTTTTTCCTCTCATTTTTTCCGCTTGATTACTTTCCATTACTGTCTTCTAGTTCATTAATTTGTTCCTCTGCTTCGTCCATCCTGCTAATTATTCTATCTAGTATATTCTTAATTACATTTATTGTGTTCCACATCTCTGATTATTTCTTTCATATCTCTTTGTTAAGAGTCTCAATGATGTTCCCCCTTCTGATGTCCTCCCTCTATTCATTTCCCCAGTGAGTATCTTTATAATTGTTATCTTAAATTTTCTCTCAGGCATGTTCCTTATATCCATTTTGTTTAGGTCTCTTGCTGTGGCTTTGTCCTCTTCTTTCGTTTAGGACATAGTCCTCTGTCTGCTCATTTGGCCTACTTCTCAGAGAATATCTCTCTGTTAGGAAGGTCAGATATATTGCTTGTTCTTGAAAATACTGGGCAGTACATACATTTTTAACGTGGTGATGCTGGTTCTCCTCTGAAGGTAATGCATAGCAACAACAGAGACTGGATCTGGACTGTGTCATTGTGCACAACACATGGGGTGTTCTGTTTTAACAAGACGCATGCGTGTTCTGTAGGTGATGGGGAGACATATTGTTCTCAAGGATTGTGTGGGTCTTATCAGGGAGGGTATCCACAGCACTGGGACTGAAGCAGGTCTGGTAGGTGTGGGGATGGGCCATGGTTTATGCAAGTTAGTGATTGCTAGATTGTGCTTGGTCTTGCAGGTAGGTGTCTGTATACAATGAGGGGCCGTAGAGGGAAATGGCACCTGCCAGCTCCTTTGTTCCTGGACAAGTCCCTTAGCAAACTCTGAGTTCAGGAACTATGTCTCCCTTGTTTAGTCCTCAAGCACCTTTCAACCTGATTCACCCAAGCTTCTCCAGACTGTTTGCTCTGCTTTCTCTTTAAGGACAGATCTCAGCTTCCTATCACCTTCTGTGCTCTCTCAGAGCTGAGACAGCTGATTTTTAAAAGTTCCAAGCTTTAGGTCTGCTGGTTGTAGACACTCACAAATTTCATCCCTTCTGATTTTCAAAGCCATAAGCTATGAGGATGTCTCTACGCTTTAGAGGCTCCCCGGTGTAGTAGTTTGTTTCTGGCCCCTCTGTGACTGTGGTTCCCTCCCTCTGGTGGTCAGAAATATGGGGTTTAGATTCCTACAGAGTCCTTGTCCTTCCTACCATCTTTGATGTGATTTCCTCTCTCCATTTAGTTGTAGAGTTTTGTTGGGAAATCTGAAGGTCCATTTCTGGGTGACTCTGGTGTGAGTGTGATCTAGTTGTATCTGTGGGATGAGGTGAGTTTAGGGTCCTTCTACACTGCCATCTTCCCCACAATTCAGTTTATTTTGTCTCATAAAAATATTACGACTCCAACTTTCTTTTCACTTCCATTTGCATGATAAATGGTTTTGTTTCCCATTACTTCCAATCTGCTTTTATTTTTAGGTCTGAAGTGATTCTCTGGTAGGCAGCAGAGAGATGGGTCTTGCTTCCTCTTTACACTCTATGTTTTCCGATTGAGTTATTTAGTCCTTTTTTGTTAAAGCAATCATTGATAAAGTATTTGTATCTCTCTAGTTTACTTCACAAGGAAAAGTGTGACAGGCTTCGCTCTGAGAAGGAGGTCTGCGTGGAACGCCTCTTTCAACTCACGGCTTGTTTCTGGCTGACGGAAGGCTTCTCAAGGGTGTGTACGGAAGCCTACGGAAAAAGCGCCTACACTTCACTCTCCGGGGGGAAATAAAAGCAAGAACCCAAAAGCATCGGCGAGAAACCGTCTCTCAACGAACACCTTCTTTCCTGACGAGACAGAAACATGTTCAACTCTGTGTGTGTGTGTGTGTGTGTGTGTGTGTGTGTGTGCGCGCGCGCGCGTGAGGGAATAAGGAATGTGCCATGCCCTCACCTGGGAAAAGCAAGTCTGCGTATACGGCAACTCTCCACTAACATCTTCAGGTATCCTTGAGAGAGAAGCATTTCCAAAAGTGGGTGTGGAAGCATCATGAATGTGCCGTACGCTTTACTACCTTTCAACACCCAAACTCAACATCCAAAAAACAAATAAGTGAGTCAAGAAATGGGCAGAAGATATGAACAGATATTTCTCCAAAGAAGACACACAAATGGCCAACAGACATATGACAAACTGCTCAACATCACTTGGCATGGGGAAAAAGAAACCCAAATGACAATGAGATACCACTTCACACCAGTCAGAATTGCAAAAATTAACAAGCGAAGAAATAACAAATGTTGGTGAGGAGAAAGGGGAACTCTCTTACACTTCTAAGTGGGAATGAAAACTGGTACAGCCACTTTGGAAAACAATATGGACGTTCCTCAAGAACTTAAAACAGAGCTCCCTTACAACCCAGCAATTTTATTTACCCCAAAGCTACAAATGTAGTGATCTGAAGGGGCAACGACACCCCGAATGTTCATAGCAACATTGTCCACAATAGCCAAACCGTGGAAGGAACCAAGGCATCCATCGACAGATAAATGGATAAAGAAAACATGGTATATACATATACAATGGAATATGACTCAGCCATCAGAAAGGATCAATATTAGCATATCGATGTGGATGGCACTGGAGGGTATTATGCTGAGCAAAATAAGTCAGTCAGAGAAAAACAATTATTATATGGTTTTACTCATATGTGGAATAGAAGGAACAGCACAGAGGATCATAGGGGAAGGGAGGGAAAATGAATGCGAAGAAACCAGAGAGGAAGAAAATCCATGACAGGTTCCTAACTATTGGAAACCAACTGAGGGTTGCTGGAGGAAAGGTGGCTGGGGAGATGGGGTAACTGTGTGATGGGCATTAAGGAATGCCTGTGATGTGATGAACACTGGGAGTTATACACAACTGATGAATTGTGGAACGCTACATTTGAAACTACTGGTGTACTCTATGTTGGCTAATTCAATTTCAATTTTAAAAAACTCTATTTGGTCTGATATAAGGATTGCTACTCTGACTTCTTTTGACATCCACTTGCATGATTAATGTTTCTCCATCTCTTAATTTCCATCTGCAGGTGCCTTTAGGTGTGAAATCTTTTATACATATATACAAACTCTGTCATGCTCTTTTGCTTGGAGCATTTCGTCCACTTACATTCAAACTAATTATCATTAGACATGTATTTATTGATGTTTTGTTACTTGTTTCAGAGTTTTTTGTGTAGTTTTTCTCTGATCCTTTCTTCTCTTGCTCTCTCTCTCATGGTTTGCTCGTTTTCTTTAATGATATTCTTGGATTTCTTTCCCTTTATCTTTTGCATGTGTATTAGTGCTTTGGGTTTCTGGTGACCCCCTGGATTATATATAGCCTTTTCAGTCTATATTAAGTTGAATGCTGTTTAAGTTCAAACCCACTGTTGACTCCTCCTCATGTGTTAGGGTATATGTTTTCATATTTTACATACTTTTATTTTGTGAATCCCTTAACTGATTTTTACAGAAATACTTAATTTTACTGCTTCCTTGATTCATTATTGTCCTACTCTCACTTACGGTTTTTTTCCACTCATAGTGTCCCCTTCAATATTTTTTGTAGTTAATTTAGTGGTCATGAACTCTTTTAGTTTGTGTGGCTAAGAAACTCTTTTTCTCCCCTTCTTTTCTGAAGGATAGGCTTGCTGGATAAATTATTCCTTGCTGCAGGTATTTCTCATTCAGCACTTTGAATATTTAACGCCACTTTCTTCTGTCCTGCATAGTTTCTGCTGAAAACTCAGCTGATAGCTTTATGGGCTTTCCCTTGCATGTTAACTGTCTTCTTTTATCTTGCTGCTTTCAATGTTTTTTCTTTATCACTACCTTTTCCCATTTGGATTACTATGTGTCTTCATGTCGACCTCCTTCGGTTGATTTTGTGGGAGGGGATCTCTATGCCTTATGGATTTGTATAGGTTTCCTTCACCAGATTAGGTTAAGTTTTCAGCTCTTCTTTGGTCAAATAGATTTTCTGTCCCCTTTTCCCCCTTTTCACCTTCTGGGATCCCTCTAATGTGGGTGTTGTTACACTGGATGGAGTCACTGAATTCCCTAAGTCTCTTCTCATTTTTGCATACTTCTTTTTCCTCTCATTTTTTCCGCTTGATTACTTTCCATTACTGTCTTCTAGTTCATTAATTTGTTCCTCTGCTTCGTCCATCCTGCTAATTATTCTATCTAGTATATTCTTAATTACATTTATTGTGTTCCACATCTCTGATTATTTCTTTCATATCTCTTTGTTAAGAGTCTCAATGATGTTCCCCCTTCTGATGTCCTCCCTCTATTCATTTCCCCAGTGAGTATCTTTATAATTGTTATCTTAAATTTTCTCTCAGGCATGTTCCTTATATCCATTTTGTTTAGGTCTCTTGCTGTGGCTTTGTCCTCTTCTTT
This sequence comes from Eumetopias jubatus, assembly GCF_037043125.1. NCBI lineage: Eukaryota > Metazoa > Chordata > Mammalia > Carnivora > Otariidae > Eumetopias > Eumetopias jubatus. The sequence continues at coordinate 928,879 of NW_028274870.1, forward strand.
CGTTTAGGACATAGTCCTCTGTCTGCTCATTTGGCCTACTTCTCAGAGAATATCTCTCTGTTAGGAAGGTCAGATATATTGCTTGTTCTTGAAAATACTGGGCAGTACATACATTTTTAACTTGGTGATGCTGCTTCTCCTCTGAAGGTAATGCATAGCAACAACAGAGACTGGATCTGGACTGTGTCATTGTGCACAACACATGGGGTGTGCTGTTTTAACAAGACGCATGCGTGTTCTGTAGGTGATGGGGAGACATATTGTTCTCAAGGATTGTGTGGGTCTTATCAGGGAGGGTATCCACAGCACTGGGACTGAAGCAGGTCTGGTAGGTGTGGGGATGGGCCATGGTTTATGCAAGTTAGTGATTGCTAGATTGTGCCTGGTCTTGCAGGTAGGTGTCTGTTTACAATGAGGGGCCGTAGAGGGAAATGGCACCTGCCAGCTCCTTTGTTCCTGGACAAGTCCCTTAGCAAACTCTGAGTTCAGGAACTATGTCTCCCTTGTTTAGTCCTCAAGCACCTTTCAACCTGCTTCACCCAAGCTTCTCCAGACTGTTTGCTCTGCTTTCTCTTTAAGGACAGATCTCAGCTTCCTATCACCTTCTGTGCTCTCTCAGAGCTGAGACAGCTGATTTTTAAAAGTTCCAAGCTTTAGGTCTGCTGGTTGTAGACACTCACAAATTTCATCCCTTCTGATTTTCAAAGCCATAAGCTATGAGGATGTCTCTACGCTTTAGAGGCTCCCCGGTGTAGTAGTTTGTTTCTGGCCCCTCTGTGACTGTGGTTCCCTCCCTCTGGTGGTCAGAAATATGGGGTTTAGATTCCTACAGAGTCCTTGTCCTTCCTACCATCTTTGATGTGATTTCCTCTCTCCATTTAGTTGTAGAGTTTTGTTGGGAAATCTGAAGGTCCATTTCTGGGTGACTCTGGTGTGAGTGTGATCTAGTTGTATCTGTGGGAGGAGGTGAGTTTAGGGTCCTTCTACACTGCCATCTTCCCCACAATTCAGTTTATTTTGTCTCATAAAAATATTACGACTCCAACTTTCTTTTCACTTCCATTTGCATGATAAATGGTTTTGTTTCCCATTACTTCCAATCTGCTTTTATTTTTAGGTCTGAAGTGATTCTCTGGTAGGCAGCAGAGAGATGGGTCTTGCTTCCTCTTTACACTCTATGTTTTCTGATTGAGTTATTTAGTCCTTTTTTGTTAAAGCAATCATTGATAAAGTATTTGTATCTCTCTAGTTTACTTCACAAGGAAAAGTGTGACAGGCTTCGCTCTGAGAAGGAGGTCTGCGTGGAACGCCTCTTTCAACTCACGGCTTGTTTCTGGCTGACGGAAGGCTTCTCAAGGGTGTGTACGGAAGCCTACGGAAAAAGCGCTTACACTTCACTCTCCGGGGGGAAATAAAAGCAAGAACCCAAAAGCATCGGCGAGAAACCGTCTCTCAACGAACACCTTCTTTCCTGACGAGACAGAAACATGTTCAACTCTGTGTGTGTGTGTGTGTGTGTGTGTGTGTGTGTGTGCGCGCGCGCGCGTGAGGGAATAAGGAATGTGCCATGCCCTCACCTGGGAAAAGCAAGTCTGCGTATACGGCAACTCTCCACTAACATATTCAGGTATCCTTGAGAGAGAAGCATTTCCAAAAGTGGTTGTGGAAGCATCATGAATGTGCCGTACGCTTTACTACCTTTCAACACCCAAACTCAACATCCAAAAAACAAATAAGTGAGTCAAGAAATGGGCAGAAGATATGAACAGATATTTCTCCAAAGAAGACACACAAATGGCCAACAGACATATGACAAACTGCTCAACATCACTTGGCATGGGGAAAAAGAAACCCAAATGACAATGAGATACCACTTCACACCAGTCAGAATTGCAAAAATTAACAAGCGAAGAAATAACAAATGTTGGTGAGGAGAAAGGGGAACTCTCTTACACTTCTAAGTGGGAATGAAAACTGGTACAGCCACTTTGGAAAACAATATGGAGGTTCCTCAAGAACTTAAAACAGAGCTCCCTTACAACCCAGCAATTTTATTTACCCCAAAGCTACAAATGTAGTGATCTGAAGGGGCAACGGCACCCCGAATGTTTATAGCAACATTGTCCACAATAGCCAAACCGTGGAAGGAACCAAGACATCCATCGACAGATAAATGGATAAAGAAAACATGGTATATACATATACAATGGAATATGACTCAGCTATCAGAAAGGATCAATATTTAGCATATCGATGTGGATGGCACTGGAGGGTATTATGCTGAGCAAAATAAGTCAGTCAGAGAAAAACAATTATTATATGGTTTTACTCATATGTGGAATAGAAGGAACAGCACAGAGGATCATAGGGGAAGGGAGGGAAAATGAATGCGAAGAAACCAGAGAGGAAGAAAATCCATGACAGGTTCCTAACTATTGGAAACCAACTGAGGGTTGCTGGAGGAAAGGTGGCTGGGGAGATGGGGTAACTGTGTGATGGGCATTAAGGAATGCCTGTGATGTGATGAACACTGGGTGTTATACACAACTGATGAATTGTGGAACGCTACATTTGAAACTACTGGTGTACTCTATGTTGGCTAATTCAATTTCAATTTTAAAAAACTCTATTTGGTCTGATATAAGGATTGCTACTCTGACTTCTTTTGACATCCACTTGCATGATTAATGTTTCTCCATCTCTTAATTTCCATCTGCAGGTGTCTTTAGGTGTGAAATCTTTTATACATATATACAAACTCTGTCATGCTCTTTTGCTTGGAGCATTTCGTCCACTTACATTCAAACTAATTATCATTAGACATGTATTTATTGATGTTTTGTTACTTGTTTCAGAGTTTTTTGTGTAGTTTTTCTCTGATCCTTTCTTCTCTTGCTCTCTCTCTCATGGTTTGCTCGTTTTCTTTAATGATATTCTTGTATTTCTTTCCCTTTATCTTTTGCATGTGTATTAGTGCTTTGGGTTTCTGGTGACCCCCTGGATTATATATAGCCTTTTCAGTCTATATTAAGTTGAATGCTGTTTAAGTTCAAACCCACTGTTGACTCCTCCTCATGTGTTAGGGTATATGTTTTCCTATTTTACATACTTTTATTTTGTGAATCCCTTAACTGATTTTTACAGAAATACTTAATTTTACTGCTTCCTTGATTCATTATTGTCCTACTCTCACTTACGATTTTTTTCCACTCATAGTGTCCCCTTCAATATTTTTTGTAGTTAATTTAGTGGTCATGAACTCTTTTAGTTTGTGTGGCTAAGAAACTCTTTTTCTCCCCTTCTTTTCTGAAGGATAGGCTTGCTGGATAAATTATTCCTTGCTGCAGGTTTTTCTCATTCAGCACTTTGAATATTTAACGCCACTTTCTTCTGTCCTGCATAGTTTCTGCTGAAAACTCAGCTGAGAGCTTTATGGGCTTTCCCTTGCATGTTAACTGTCTTCTTTTATCTTGCTGCTTTCAATGTTTTTTCTTTATCACTACCTTTTCCCATTTGGATTACTATGTGTCTTCATGTCGACCTCCTTCGGTTGATTTTGTGGGAGGGGATCTCTATGCCTTATGGATTTGTATAGGTTTCCTTCACCAGATTAGGTTAAGTTTTCAGCTCTTCTTTGGTCAAATAGATTTTCTGTCCCCTTTTCCCCCTTTTCACCTTCTGGGATCCCTCTAATGTGGGTGTTGTTACACTGGATGGAGTCACTGAATTCCCTAAGTCTCTTCTCATTTTTGCATACTTCTTTTTCCTCTCATTTTTTCCGCTTGATTACTTTCCATTACTGTCTTCTAGTTCATTAATTTGTTCCTCTGCTTCGTCCATCCTGCTAATTATTCTATCTAGTATATTCTTAATTACATTTATTGTGTTCCACATCTCTGATTATTTCTTTCATATCTCTTTGTTAAGAGTCTCAATGATGTTCCCCCTTCTGATGTCCTCCCTCTATTCATTTCCCCAGTGAGCATCTTTATAATTGTTATCTTAAATTTTCTCTCAGGCATGTTCCTTATATCCATTTTGTTTAGGTCTCTTGCTGTGGCTTTGTCCTCTTCTTTCGTTTAGGACATAGTCCTCTGTCTGCTCATTTGGCCTACTTCTCAGAGAATATCTCTCTGTTAGGAAGGTCAGATATATTGCTTGTTCTTGAAAATACTGGGCAGTACATACATTTTTAACGTGGTGATGCTGGTTCTCCTCTGAAGGTAATGCATAGCAACAACAGAGACTGGATCTGGACTGTGTCATTGTGCACAACACATGGGGTGTGCTGTTTTAACAAGACGCATGCGTGTTCTGTAGGTGATGGGGAGACATATTGTTCTCAAGGATTGTGTGGGTCTTATCAGGGAGGGTATCCACAGCACTGGGACTGAAGCAGGTCTGGTAGGTGTGGGGATGGGCCATGGTTTATGGAAGTTAGTGATTGCTAGATTGTGCTTGGTCTTGCAGGTAGGTGTCTGTTTACAATGAGGGGCCGTAGAGGGAAATGGCACCTGCCAGCTCCTTTGTTCCTGGACAAGTCCCTTAGCAAACTCTGAGTTCAGGAACTATGTCTCCCTTGTTTAGTCCTCAAGCACCTTTCAACCTGCTTCACCCAAGCTTCTCCAGACTGTTTGCTCTGCTTTCTCTTTAAGGACAGATCTCAGCTTCCTATCACCTTCTGTGCTCTCTCAGAGCTGAGACAGCTGATTTTTAAAAGTTCCAAGCTTTAAGTCTGCTGGTTGTAGACACTCACAAATTTCATCCCTTCTGATTTTCAAAGCCATAAGCTATGAGGATGTCTCTACGCTTTAGAGGCTCCCCGGTGTAGTAGTTTGTTTCTGCCCCTCTGTGACTGTGGTTCCCTCCCTCTGGTGGTCAGAAATATGGGGTTTAGATTCCTACAGAGTCCATGTCCTTCCTACCATCTTTGATGTGATTTCCTCTCTCCATTTAGTTGTAGAGTTTTGTTGGGAAATCTGAAGGTCCATTTCTGGGTGACTCTGGTGTGAGTGTGATCTAGTTGTATCTGTGGGATGAGGTGAGTTTAGGGTCCTTCTACACTGCCATCTTCCCCACAATTCAGTTTATTTTGTCTCATAAAAATATTACGACTCCAACTTTCTTTTCACTTCCATTTGCATGATAAATGGTTTTGTTTCCCATTACTTCCAATCTGCTTTTATTTTTAGGTCTGAAGTGATTCTCTGGTAGGCAGCAGAGAGATGGGTCTTGCTTCCTCTTTACACTCTATGTTTTCTGATTGAGTTATTTAGTCCTTTTTTGTTAAAGCAATCATTGATAAAGTATTTGTATCTCTCTAGTTTACTTCACAAGGAAAAGTGTGACAGGCTTCGCTCTGAGAAGGAGGTCTGCGTGGAACGCCTCTTTCAACTCACGGCTTGTTTCTGGCTGACGGAAATCTTCTCAAGGGTGTGTACGGAAGCCTACGGAAAAAGCGCCTACACTTCACTCTCCGGGGGGAAATAAAAGCAAGAACCCAAAAGCATCGGCGAGAAACCGTCTCTCAACGAACACCTTCTTTCCTGACGAGACAGAAACATGTTCAACTCTGTGTGTGTGTGTGTGTGTGTGTGTGTGTGTGTGCGCGCGCGCGCGTGAGGGAATAAGGAATGTGCCATGCCCTCACCTGGGAAAAGCAAGTCTGCGTATACGGCAACTCTCCACTAACATCTTCAGGTATCCTTGAGAGAGAAGCATTTCCAAAAGTGGGTGTGGAAGCATCATGAATGTGCCGTACGCTTTACTACCTTTCAACACCCAAACTCAACATCCAAAAAACAAATAAGTGAGTCAAGAAATGGGCAGAAGATATGAACAGATATTTCTCCAAAGAAGACACACAAATGGCCAACAGACATATGACAAACTGCTCAACATCACTTGGCATGGGGAAAAAGAAACCCAAATGACAATGAGATACCACTTCACACCAGTCAGAATTGCAAAAATTAACAAGCGAAGAAATAACAAATGTTGGTGAGGAGAAAGGGGAACTCTCTTACACTTCTAAGTGGGAATGAAAACTGGTACAGCCACTTTGGAAAACAATATGGACGTTCCTCAAGAACTTAAAACAGAGCTCCCTTACAACCCAGCAATTTTATTTACCCCAAAGCTACAAATGTAGTGATCTGAAGGGGCAACGACACCCCGAATGTTTATAGCAACATTGTCCACAATAGCCAAACCGTGGAAGGAACCAAGGCATCCATCGACAGATAAATGGATAAAGAAAACATGGTATATACATATACAATGGAATATGACTCAGCCATCAGAAAGGATCAATATTAGCATATCGATGTGGATGGCACTGGAGGGTATTATGCTGAGCAAAATAAGTCAGTCAGAGAAAAACAATTATTATATGGTTTTACTCATATGTGGAATAGAAGGAACAGCACAGAGGATCATAGGGGAAGGGAGGGAAAATGAATGCGAAGAAACCAGAGAGGAAGAAAATCCATGACAGGTTCCTAACTATTGGAAACCAACTGAGGGTTGCTGGAGGAAAGGTGGCTGGGGAGATGGGGTAACTGTGTGATGGGCATTAAGGAATGCCTGTGATGTGATGAACACTGGGAGTTATACACAACTGATGAATTGTGGAACGCTACATTTGAAACTACTGGTGTACTCTATGTTGGCTAATTCAATTTCAATTTTAAAAAACTCTATTTGGTCTGATATAAGGATTGCTACTCTGACTTCTTTTGACATCCACTTGCATGATTAATGTTTCTCCATCTCTTAATTTCCATCTGCAGGTGCCTTTAGGTGTGAAATCTTTTATACATATATACAAACTCTGTCATGCTCTTTTGCTTGGAGCATTTCGTCCACTTACATTCAAACTAATTATCATTAGACATGTATTTATTGATGTTTTGTTACTTGTTTCAGAGTTTTTTGTGTAGTTTTTCTCTGATCCTTTCTTCTCTTGCTCTCTCTCTCATGGTTTGCTCGTTTTCTTTAATGATATTCTTGGATTTCTTTCCCTTTATCTTTTGCATGTGTATTAGTGCTTTGGGTTTCTGGTGACCCCCTGGATTATATATAGCCTTTTCAGTCTATATTAAGTTGAATGCTGTTTAAGTTCAAACCCACTGTTGACTCCTCCTCATGTGTTAGGGTATATGTTTTCATATTTTACATACTTTTATTTTGTGAATCCCTTAACTGATTTTTACAGAAATACTTAATTTTACTGCTTCCTTGATTCATTATTGTCCTACTCTCACTTACGGTTTTTTTCCACTCATAGTGTCCCCTTCAATATTTTTTGTAGTTAATTTAGTGGTCATGAACTCTTTTAGTTTGTGTGGCTAAGAAACTCTTTTTCTCCCCTTCTTTTCTGAAGGATAGGCTTGCTGGATAAATTATTCCTTGCTGCAGGTTTTTCTCATTCAGCACTTTGAATATTTAACGCCACTTTCTTCTGTCCTGCATAGTTTCTGCTGAAAACTCATCTGATAGCTTTATGGGCTTTCCCTTGCATGTTAACTGTCTTCTTTTATCTTGCTGCTTTCAATGTTTTTTCTTTATCACTACCTTTTCCCATTTGGATTACTATGTGTCTTCATGTCGACCTCCTTCGGTTGATTTTGTGGGAGGGGATCTGTATGCCTTATGGATTTGTATAGGTTTCCTTCACCAGATTAGGTTAAGTTTTCAGCTCTTCTTTGGTCAAATAGATTTTCTGTCCCCTTTTCCCCCTTTTCACCTTCTGGGATCCCTCTAATGTGGGTGTTGTTACACTGGATGGAGTCACTGAATTCCCTAAGTCTCTTCTCATTTTTGCATACTTCTTTTTCCTCTCATTTTTTCCGCTTGATTACTTTCCATTACTGTCTTCTAGTTCATTAATTTGTTCCTCTGCTTCGTCCATCCTGCTAGTTATTCTATGTAGTATATTCTTAATTACATTTATTGTGTTCCACATCTCTGATTATTTCTTTCATATCTCTTTGTTAAGAGTCTCAATGATGTTCCCCCTTCTGATGTCCTCCCTCTATTCATTTCCCCAGTGAGTATCTTTATAATTGTTATCTTAAATTTTCTCTCAGGCATGTTCCTTATATCCATTTTGTTTAGGTCTCTTGCTGTGGCTTTGTCCTCTTCTTTCGTTTAGGACATAGTCCTCTGTCTGCTCATTTGGCCTACTTCTCAGAGAATATCTCTCTGTTAGGAAGGTCAGATATATTGCTTGTTCTTGAAAATACTGGGCAGTACATACATTTTTAACTTGGTGATGCTGGTTCTCCTCTGAAGGTAATGCATAGCAACAACAGAGACTGGATCTGGACTGTGTCATTGTGCACAACACATGGGGTGTGCTGTTTTAACAAGACGCATGCGTGTTCTGTAGGTGATGGGGAGACATATTGTTCTCAAGGATTGTGTGGGTCTTATCAGGGAGGGTATCCACAGCACTGGGACTGAAGCAGGTCTGGTAGGTGTGGGGATGGGCCATGGTTTATGCAAGTTAGTGATTGCTAGATTGTGCCTGGTCTTGCAGGTAGGTGTCTGTTTACAATGAGGGGCCGTAGAGGGAAATGGCACCTGCCAGCTCCTTTGTTCCTGGACAAGTCCCTTAGCAAACTCTGAGTTCAGGAACTATGTCTCCCTTGTTTAGTCCTCAAGCACCTTTCAACCTGCTTCACCCAAGCTTCTCCAGACTGTTTGCTCTGCTTTCTCTTTAAGGACAGATCTCAGCTTCCTATCACCTTCTGTGCTCTCTCAGAGCTGAGACAGCTGATTTTTAAAAGTTCCAAGCTTTAGGTCTGCTGGTTGTAGACACTCACAAATTTCATCCCTTCTGATTTTCAAAGCCATAAGCTATGAGGATGTCTCTACGCTTTAGAGGCTCCCCGGTGTAGTAGTTTGTTTCTGGCCCCTCTGTGACTGTGGTTCCCTCCCTCTGGTGGTCAGAAATATGGGGTTTAGATTCCTACAGAGTCCTTGTCCTTCCTACCATCTTTGATGTGATTTCCTCTCTCCATTTAGTTGTAGAGTTTTGTTGGGAAATCTGAAGGTCCATTTCTGGGTGACTCTGGTGTGAGTGTGATCTAGTTGTATCTGTGGGAGGAGGTGAGTTTAGGGTCCTTCTACACTGCCATCTTCCCCACAATTCAGTTTATTTTGTCTCATAAAAATATTACGACTCCAACTTTCTTTTCACTTCCATTTGCATGATAAATGGTTTTGTTTCCCATTACTTCCAATCTGCTTTTATTTTTAGGTCTGAAGTGATTCTCTGGTAGGCAGCAGAGAGATGGGTCTTGCTTCCTCTTTACACTCTATGTTTTCTGATTGAGTTATTTAGTCCTTTTTTGTTAAAGCAATCATTGATAAAGTATTTGTATCTCTCTAGTTTACTTCACAAGGAAAAGTGTGACAGGCTTCGCTCTGAGAAGGAGGTCTGCGTGGAACGCCTCTTTCAACTCACGGCTTTTTTCTGGCTGACGGAAGGCTTCTCAAGGGTGTGTACGGAAGCCTACGGAAAAAGCGCTTACACTTCACTCTCCGGGGGGAAATAAAAGCAAGAACCCAAAAGCATCGGCGAGAAACCGTCTCTCAACGAACACCTTCTTTCCTGACGAGACAGAAACATGTTCAACTCTGTGTGTGTGTGTGTGTGTGTGTGTGTGTGTGTGTGCGCGCGCGCGCGTGAGGGAATAAGGAATGTGCCATGCCCTCACCTGGGAAAAGCAAGTCTGCGTATACGGCAACTCTCCACTAACATATTCAGGTATCCTTGAGAGAGAAGCATTTCCAAAAGTGGTTGTGGAAGCATCATGAATGTGCCGTACGCTTTACTACCTTTCAACACCCAAACTCAACATCCAAAAAACAAATAAGTGAGTCAAGAAATGGGCAGAAGATATGAACAGATATTTCTCCAAAGAAGACACACAAATGGCCAACAGACATATGACAAACTGCTCAACATCACTTGGCATGGGGAAAAAGAAACCCAAATGACAATGAGATACCACTTCACACCAGTCAGAATTGCAAAAATTAACAAGCGAAGAAATAACAAATGTTGGTGAGGAGAAAGGGGAACTCTCTTACACTTCTAAGTGGGAATGAAAACTGGTACAGCCACTTTGGAAAACAATATGGAGGTTCCTCAAGAACTTAAAACAGAGCTCCCTTACAACCCAGCAATTTTATTTACCCCAAAGCTACAAATGTAGTGATCTGAAGGGGCAACGGCACCCCGAATGTTTATAGCAACATTGTCCACAATAGCCAAACCGTGGAAGGAACCAAGACATCCATCGACAGATAAATGGATAAAGAAAACATGGTATATACATATACAATGGAATATGACTCAGCTATCAGAAAGGATCAATATTTAGCATATCGATGTGGATGGCACTGGAGGGTATTATGCTGAGCAAAATAAGTCAGTCAGAGAAAAACAATTATTATATGGTTTTACTCATATGTGGAATAGAAGGAACAGCACAGAGGATCATAGGGGAAGGGAGGGAAAATGAATGCGAAGAAACCAGAGAGGAAGAAAATCCATGACAGGTTCCTAACTATTGGAAACCAACTGAGGGTTGCTGGAGGAAAGGTGGCTGGGGAGATGGGGTAACTGTGTGATGGGCATTAAGGAATGCCTGTGATGTGATGAACACTGGGTGTTATACACAACTGATGAATTGTGGAACGCTACATTTGAAACTACTGGTGTACTCTATGTTGGCTAATTCAATTTCAATTTTAAAAAACTCTATTTGGTCTGATATAAGGATTGCTACTCTGACTTCTTTTGACATCCACTTGCATGATTAATGTTTCTCCATCTCTTAATTTCCATCTGCAGGTGTCTTTAGGTGTGAAATCTTTTATACATATATACAAACTCTGTCATGCTCTTTTGCTTGGAGCATTTCGTCCACTTACATTCAAACTAATTATCATTAGACATGTATTTATTGATGTTTTGTTACTTGTTTCAGAGTTTTTTGTGTAGTTTTTCTCTGATCCTTTCTTCTCTTGCTCTCTCTCTCATGGTTTGCTCGTTTTCTTTAATGATATTCTTGTATTTCTTTCCCTTTATCTTTTGCATGTGTATTAGTGCTTTGGGTTTGTGGTGACCCCCTGGATTATATATAGCCTTTTCAGTCTATATTAAGTTGAATGCTGTTTAAGTTCAAACCCACTGTTGACTCCTCCTCATGTGTTAGGGTATATGTTTTCATATTTTACATACTTTTATTTTGTGAATCCCTTAACTGATTTTTACAGAAATACTTAATTTTACTGCTTCCTTGATTCATTATTGTCCTACTCTCACTTACGGTTTTTTTCCACTCATAGTGTCCCCTTCAATATTTTTTGTAGTTAATTTAGTGGTCATGAACTCTTTTAGTTTGTGTGGCTAAGAAACTCTTTTTCTCCCCTTCTTTTCTGAAGGATAGGCTTGCTGGATAAATTATTCCTTGCTGCAGGTTTTTCTCATTCAGCACTTTGAATATTTAACGCCACTTTCTTCTGTCCTGCATAGTTTCTGCTGAAAACTCAGCTGATAGCTTTATGGGCTTTCCCTTGCATGTTAACTGTCTTCTTTTATCTTGCTGCTTTCAATGTTTTTTCTTTATCACTACCTTTTCCCATTTGGATTACTATGTGTCTTCATGTCGACCTCCTTCGGTTGATTTTGTGGGAGGGGATCTCTATGCCTTATGGATTTGTATAGGTTTCCTTCACCAGATTAGGTTAAGTTTTCAGCTCTTCTTTGGTCAAATAGATTTTCTGTCCCCTTTTCCCCCTTTTCACCTTCTGGGATCCCTCTAATGTGGGTGTTGTTACACTGGATGGAGTCACTGAATTCCCTAAGTCTCTTCTCATTTTTGCATACTTCTTTTTCCTCTCATTTTTCCCGCTTGATTACTTTCCATTACTGTCTTCTAGTTCATTAATTTGTTCCTCTGCTTCGTCCATCCTGCTAATTATTCTATGTAGTATATTCTTAATTACATTTATTGTGTTCCACATCTCTGATTATTTCTTTCATATCTCTTTGTTAAGAGTCTCAATGATGTTCCCCCTTCTGATGTCCTCCCTCTATTCATTTCCCCAGTGAGTATCTTTATAATTGTTATCTTAAATTTTCTCTCAGGCATGTTCCTTATATCCATTTTGTTTAGGTCTCTTGCTGTGGCTTTGTCCTCTTCTTTCGTTTAGGACATAGTCCTCTGTCTGCTCATTTGGCCTACTTCTCAGAGAATATCTCTCTGTTAGGAAGGTCAGATATATTGCTTGTTCTTGAAAATACTGGGCAGTACATACATTTTTAACTTGGTGATGCTGGTTCTCCTCTGAAGGTAATGCATAGCAACAACAGAGACTGGATCTGGACTGTGTCATTGTGCACAACACATGGGGTGTGCTGTTTTAACAAGACGCATGCGTGTTCTGTAGGTGATGGGGAGACATATTGTTCTCAAGGATTGTGTGGGTCTTATCAGGGAGGGTATCCACAGCACTGGGACTGAAGCAGGTCTGGTAGGTGTGGGGATGGGCCATGGTTTATGCAAGTTAGTGATTGCTAGATTGTGCCTGGTCTTGCAGGTAGGTGTCTGTTTACAATGAGGGGCCGTAGAGGGAAATGGCACCTGCCAGCTCCTTTGTTCCTGGACAAGTCCCTTAGCAAACTCTGAGTTCAGGAACTATGTCTCCCTTGTTTAGTCCTCAAGCACCTTTCAACCTGCTTCACCCAAGCTTCTCCAGACTGTTTGCTCTGCTTTCTCTTTAAGGACAGATCTCAGCTTCCTATCACCTTCTGTGCTCTCTCAGAGCTGAGACAGCTGATTTTTAAAAGTTCCAAGCTTTAGGTCTGCTGGTTGTAGACACTCACAAATTTCATCCCTTCTGATTTTCAAAGCCATAAGCTATGAGGATGTCTCTACGCTTTAGAGGCTCCCCGGTGTAGTAGTTTGTTTCTGGCCCCTCTGTGACTGTGGTTCCCTCCCTCTGGTGGTCAGAAATATGGGGTTTAGATTCCTACAGAGTCCTTGTCCTTCCTACCATCTTTGATGTGATTTCCTCTCTCCATTTAGTTGTAGAGTTTTGTTGGGAAATCTGAAGGTCCATTTCTGGGTGACTCTGGTGTGAGTGTGATCTAGTTGTATCTGTGGGAGGAGGTGAGTTTAGGGTCCTTCTACACTGCCATCTTCCCCACAATTCAGTTTATTTTGTCTCATAAAAATATTACGACTCCAACTTTCTTTTCACTTCCATTTGCATGATAAATGGTTTTGTTTCCCATTACTTCCAATCTGCTTTTATTTTTAGGTCTGAAGTGATTCTCTGGTAGGCAGCAGAGAGATGGGTCTTGCTTCCTCTTTACACTCTATGTTTTCTGATTGAGTTATTTAGTCCTTTTTTGTTAAAGCAATCATTGATAAAGTATTTGTATCTCTCTAGTTTACTTCACAAGGAAAAGTGTGACAGGCTTCGCTCTGAGAAGGAGGTCTGCGTGGAACGCCTCTTTCAACTCACGGCTTTTTTCTGGCTGACGGAAGGCTTCTCAAGGGTGTGTACGGAAGCCTACGGAAAAAGCGCTTACACTTCACTCTCCGGGGGGAAATAAAAGCAAGAACACAAAAGCATCGGCGAGAAACCGTCTCTCAACGAACACCTTCTTTCCTGACGAGACAGAAACATGTTCAACTCTGTGTGTGTGTGTGTGGGTGTGTGTGTGTGCGCGTGCGCGCGTGAGGGAATAAGGAATGTGCCATGCCCTCACCTGGGAAAAGCAAGTCTGCGTATACGGCAACTCTCCACTAACATCTTCAGGTATCCTTGAGAGAGAAGCATTTCCAAAAGTGGGTGTGGAAGCATCATGAATGTGCCGTACGCTTTACTACCTTTCAACACCCAAACTCAACATCCAAAAAACAAATAAGTGAGTCAAGAAATGGGCAGAAGATATGAACAGATATTTCTCCAAAGAAGACACACAAATGGCCAACAGACATATGACAAACTGCTCAACATCACTTGGCATGGGGAAAAAGAAACCCAAATGACATTGAGATACCACTTCACACCAGTCAGAATTGCAAAAATTAACAAGCGAAGAAATAACAAATGTTGGTGAGGAGAAAGGGGAACTCTCTTACACTTCTAAGTGGGAATGAAAACTGGTACAGCCACTTTGGAAAACAATATGGACGTTCCTCAAGAACTTAAAACAGAGCTCCCTTACAACCCAGCAATTTTATTTACCCCAAAGCTACAAATGTAGTGATCTGAAGGGGCAACGACACCCCGAATGTTTATAGCAACATTGTCCACAATAGCCAAACCGTGGAAGGAACCAAGACATCCATCGACAGATAAATGGATAAAGAAAACATGGTATATACATATACAATGGAATATGACTCAGCCATCAGAAAGGATCAATATTAGCATATCGATGTGGATGGCACTGGAGGGTATTATGCTGAGCAAAATAAGTCAGTCAGAGAAAAACAATTATTATATGGTTTTACTCATATGTGGAATAGAAGGAACAGCACAGAGGATCATAGGGGAAGGGAGGGAAAATGAATGCGAAGAAACCAGAGAGGAAGAAAATCCATGACAGGTTCCTAACTATTGGAAACCAACTGAGGGTTGCTGGAGGAAAGGTGGCTGGGGAGATGGGGTAACTGTGTGATGGGCATTAAGGAATGCCTGTGATGTGATGAACACTGGGTGTTATACACAACTGATGAATTGTGGAACGCTACATTTGAAACTACTGGTGTACTCTATGTTGGCTAATTCAATTTCAATTTTAAAAAACTCTATTTGGTCTGATATAAGGATTGCTACTCTGACTTCTTTTGACATCCACTTGCATGATTAATGTTTCTCCATCTCTTAATTTCCATCTGCAGGTGCCTTTAGGTGTGAAATCTTTTATACATATATACAAACTCTGTCATGCTCTTTTGCTTGGAGCATTTCGTCCACTTACATTCAAACTAATTATCATTAGACATGTATTTATTGATGTTTTGTTACTTGTTTCAGAGTTTTTTGTGTAGTTTTTCTCTGATCCTTTCTTCTCTTGCTCTCTCTCTCATGGTTTGCTCGTTTTCTTTAATGATATTCTTGGATTTCTTTCCCTTTATCTTTTGCATGTGTATTAGTGCTTTGGGTTTCTGGTGACCCCCTGGATTATATATAGCCTTTTCAGTCTATATTAAGTTGAATGCTGTTTAAGTTCAAACCCACTGTTGACTCCTCCTCATGTGTTAGGGTATATGTTTTCATATTTTACATACTTTTATTTTGTGAATCCCTTAACTGATTTTTACAGAAATACTTAATTTTACTGCTTCCTTGATTCATTATTGTCCTACTCTCACTTACGGTTTTTTTCCACTCATAGTGTCCCCTTCAATATTTTTTTAGTTAATTTAGTGGTCATGAACTCTTTTAGTTTGTGTGGCTAAGAAACTCTTTTTCTCCCCTTCTTTTCTGAAGGATAGGCTTGCTGGATAAATTATTCCTTGCTGCAGGTTTTTCTCATTCAGCACTTTGAATATTTAACGCCACTTTCTTCTGTCCTGCATAGTTTCTGCTGAAAACTCAGCTGATAGCTTTATGGGCTTTCCCTTGCATGTTAACTGTCTTCTTTTATCTTGCTGCTTTCAATGTTTTTTCTTTATCACTACCTTTTCCCATTTGGATTACTATGTGTCTTCATGTCGACCTCCTTCGGTTGATTTTGTGGGAGGGGATCTCTATGCCTTATGGATTTGTATAGGTTTCCTTCACCAGATTAGGTTAAGTTTTCAGCTCTTCTTTGGTCAAATAGATTTTCTGTCCCCTTTTCCCCCTTTTCACCTTCTGGGATCCCTCTAATGTGGGTGTTGTTACACTGGATGGAGTCACTGAATTCCCTAAGTCTCTTCTCATTTTTGCATACTTCTTTTTCCTCTCATTTTTTCCGCTTGATTACTTTCCATTACTGTCTTCTAGTTCATTAATTTGTTCCTCTGCTTCGTCCATCCTGCTAATTATTCTATCTAGTATATTCTTAATTACATTTATTGTGTTCCACATCTCTGATTATTTCTTTCATATCTCTTTGTTAAGAGTCTCAATGATGTTCCCCCTTCTGATGTCCTCCCTCTATTCATTTCCCCAGTGAGTATCTTTATAATTGTTATCTTAAATTTTCTCTCAGGCATGTTCCTTATATCCATTTTGTTTAGGTCTCTTGCTGTGGCTTTGTCCTCTTCTTTCGTTTAGGACATAGTCCTCTGTCTGCTCATTTGGCCTACTTCTCAGAGAATATCTCTCTGTTAGGAAGGTCAGATATATTGCTTGTTCTTGAAAATACTGGGCAGTACATACATTTTTAACGTGGTGATGCTGGTTCTCCTCTGAAGGTAATGCATAGCAACAACAGAGACTGGATCTGGACTGTGTCATTGTGCACAACACATGGGGTGTGCTGTTTTAACAAGACGCATGCGTGTTCTGTAGGTGATGGGGAGACATATTGTTCTCAAGGATTGTGTGGGTCTTATCAGGGAGGGTATCCACAGCACTGGGACTGAAGCAGGTCTGGTAGGTGTGGGGATGGGCCATGGTTTATGCAAGTTAGTGATTGCTAGATTGTGCTTGGTCTTGCAGGTAGGTGTCTGTTTACAATGAGGGGCCGTAGAGGGAAATGGCACCTGCCAGCTCCTTTGTTCCTGGACAAGTCCCTTAGCAAACTCTGAGTTCAGGAACTATGTCTCCCTTGTTTAGTCCTCAAGCACCTTTCAACCTGCTTCACCCAAGCTTCTCCAGACTGTTTGCTCTGCTTTCTCTTTAAGGACAGATCTCAGCTTCCTATCACCTTCTGTGCTCTCTCAGAGCTGAGACAGCTGATTTTTAAAAGTTCCAAGCTTTAAGTCTGCTGGTTGTAGACACTCACAAATTTCATCCCTTCTGATTTTCAAAGCCATAAGCTATGAGGATGTCTCTACGCTTTAGAGGCTCCCCGGTGTAGTAGTTTGTTTCTGGCCCCTCTGTGACTGTGGTTCCCTCCCTCTGGTGGTCAGAAATATGGGGTTTAGATTCCTACAGAGTCCTTGTCCTTCCTACCATCTTTGATGTGATTTCCTCTCTCCATTTAGTTGTAGAGTTTTGTTGGGAAATCTGAAGGTCCATTTCTGGGTGACTCTGGTGTGAGTGTGATCTAGTTGTATCTGTGGGAGGAGGTGAGTTTAGGGTCCTTCTACACTGCCATCTTCCCCACAATTCAGTTTATTTTGTCTCATAAAAATATTACGACTCCAACTTTCTTTTCACTTCCATTTGCATGATAAAAGGTTTTGTTTCCCATTACTTCCAATCTGCTTTTATTTTTAGGTCTGAAGTGATTCTCTGGTAGGCAGCAGAGAGATGGGTCTTGCTTCCTCTTTACACTCTATGTTTTCTGATTGAGTTATTTAGTCCTTTTTTGTTAAAGCAATCATTGATAAAGTATTTGTATCTCTCTAGTTTACTTCACAAGGAAAAGTGTGACAGGCTTCGCTCTGAGAAGGAGGTCTGCGTGGAACGCCTCTTTCAACTCACGGCTTTTTTCTGGCTGACGGAAGGCTTCTCAAGGGTGTGTACGGAAGCCTACGGAAAAAGCGCTTACACTTCACTCTCCGGGGGGAAATAAAAGCAAGAACCCAAAAGCATCGGCGAGAAACCGTCTCTCAACGAACACCTTCTTTCCTGACGAGACAGAAACATGTTCAACTCTGTGTGTGTGTGTGTGTGTGTGTGTGTGTGTGCGCGCGCGCGCGCGTGAGGGAATAAGGAATGTGCCATGCCCTCACCTGGGAAAAGCAAGTCTGCGTATACGGCAACTCTCCACTAACATCTTCAGGTATCCTTGAGAGAGAAGCATTTCCAAAAGTGGGTGTGGAAGCATCATGAATGTGCCGTACGCTTTACTACCTTTCAACACCCAAACTCAACATCCAAAAAACAAATAAGTGAGTCAAGAAATGGGCAGAAGATATGAACAGATATTTCTCCAAAGAAGACACACAAATGGCCAACAGACATATGACAAACTGCTCAACATCACTTGGCATGGGGAAAAAGAAACCCAAATGACAATGAGATACCACTTCACACCAGTCAGAATTGCAAAAATTAACAAGCGAAGAAATAACAAATGTTGGTGAGGAGAAAGGGGAACTCTCTTACACTTCTAAGTGGGAATGAAAACTGGTACAGCCACTTTGGAAAACAATATGGAGGTTCCTCAAGAACTTAAAACAGAGCTCCCTTACAACCCAGCAATTTTATTTACCCCAAAGCTACAAATGTAGTGATCTGAAGGGGCAACGGCACCCCGAATGTTTATAGCAACATTGTCCACAATAGCCAAACCGTGGAAGGAACCAAGACATCCATCGACAGATAAATGGATAAAGAAAACATGGTATATACATATACAATGGAATATGACTCAGCTATCAGAAAGGATCAATATTTAGCATATCGATGTGGATGGCACTGGAGGGTATTATGCTGAGCAAAATAAGTCAGTCAGAGAAAAACAATTATTATATGGTTTTACTCATATGTGGAATAGAAGGAACAGCACAGAGGATCATAGGGGAAGGGAGGGAAAATGAATGCGAAGAAACCAGAGAGGAAGAAAATCCATGACAGGTTCCTAACTATTGGAAACCAACTGAGGGTTGCTGGAGGAAAGGTGGCTGGGGAGATGGGGTAACTGTGTGATGGGCATTAAGGAATGCCTGTGATGTGATGAACACTGGGTGTTATACACAACTGATGAATTGTGGAACGCTACATTTGAAACTACTGGTGTACTCTATGTTGGCTAATTCAATTTCAATTTTAAAAAACTCTATTTGGTCTGATATAAGGATTGCTACTCTGACTTCTTTTGACATCCACTTGCATGATTAATGTTTCTCCATCTCTTAATTTCCATCTGCAGGTGTCTTTAGGTGTGAAATCTTTTATACATATATACAAACTCTGTCATGCTCTTTTGCTTGGAGCATTTCGTCCACTTACATTCAAACTAATTATCATTAGACATGTATTTATTGATGTTTTGTTACTTGTTTCAGAGTTTTTTTGTAGTTTTTCTCTGATCCTTTCTTCTCTTGCTCTCTCTCTCATGGTTTGCTCGTTTTCTTTAATGATATTCTTGGATTTCTTTCCCTTTATCTTTTGCATGTGTATTAGTGCTTTGGGTTTGTGGTGACCCCCTGGATTATATATAGCCTTTTCAGTCTATATTAAGTTGAATGCTGTTTAAGTTCAAACCCACTGTTGACTCCTCCTCATGTGTTAGGGTATATGTTTTCATATTTTACATACTTTTATTTTGTGAATCCCTTAACTGATTTTTACAGAAATACTTAATTTTACTGCTTCCTTGATTCATTATTGTCCTACTCTCACTTACAGTTTTTTTCCACTCATAGTGTCCCCTTCAATATTTTTTGTAGTTAATTTAGTGGTCATGAACTCTTTTAGTTTGTGTGGCTAAGAAACTCTTTTTCTCCCCTTCTTTTCTGAAGGATAGGCTTGCTGGATAAATTATTCCTTGCTGCAGGTTTTTCTCATTCAGCACTTTGAATATTTAACGCCACTTTCTTCTGTCCTGCATAGTTTCTGCTGAAAACTCAGCTGATAGCTTTATGGGCTTTCCCTTGCATGTTAACTGTCTTCTTTTATCTTGCTGCTTTCAATGTTTTTTCTTTATCACTACCTTTTCCCATTTGGATTACTATGTGTCTTCATGTCGACCTCCTTCGGTTGATTTTGTGGGAGGGGATCTCTATGCCTTATGGATTTGTATAGGTTTCCTTCACCAGATTAGGTTAAGTTTTCAGCTCTTCTTTGGTCAAATAGATTTTCTGTCCCCTTTTCCCCCTTTTCACCTTCTGGGATCCCTCTAATGTGGGTGTTGTTACACTGGATGGAGTCACTGAATTCCCTAAGTCTCTTCTCATTTTTGCATACTTCTTTTTCCTCTCATTTTTTCCGCTTGATTACTTTCCATTACTGTCTTCTAGTTCATTAATTTGTTCCTCTGCTTCGTCCATCCTGCTAATTATTCTATCTAGTATATTCTTAATTACATTTATTGTGTTCCACATCTCTGATTATTTCTTTCATATCTCTTTGTTAAGAGTCTCAATGATGTTCCCCCTTCTGATGTCCTCCCTCTATTCATTTCCCCAGTGAGTATCTTTATAATTGTTATCTTAAATTTTCTCTCAGGCATGTTCCTTATATCCATTTTGTTTAGGTCTCTTGCTGTGGCTTTGTCCTCTTCTTTCGTTTAGGACATAGTCCTCTGTCTGCTCATTTGGCCTACTTCTCAGAGAATATCTCTCTGTTAGGAAGGTCAGATATATTGCTTGTTCTTGAAAATACTGGGCAGTACATACATTTTTAACGTGGTGATGCTGGTTCTCCTCTGAAGGTAATGCATAGCAACAACAGAGACTGGATCTGGACTGTGTCATTGTGCACAACACATGGGGTGTGCTGTTTTAACAAGACGCATGCGTGTTCTGTAGGTGATGGGGAGACATATTGTTCTCAAGGATTGTGTGGGTCTTATCAGGGAGGGTATCCACAGCACTGGGACTGAAGCAGGTCTGGTAGGTGTGGGGATGGGCCATGGTTTATGCAAGTTAGTGATTGCTAGATTGTGCTTGGTCTTGCAGGTAGGTGTCTGTTTACAATGAGGGGCCGTAGAGGGAAATGGCACCTGCCAGCTCCTTTGTTCCTGGACAAGTCCCTTAGCAAACTCTGAGTTCAGGAACTATGTCTCCCTTGTTTAGTCCTCAAGCACCTTTCAACCTGCTTCACCCAAGCTTCTCCAGACTGTTTGCTCTGCTTTCTCTTTAAGGACAGATCTCAGCTTCCTATCACCTTCTGTGCTCTCTCAGAGCTGAGACAGCTGATTTTTAAAAGTTCCAAGCTTTAAGTCTGCTGGTTGTAGACACTCACAAATTTCATCCCTTCTGATTTTCAAAGCCATAAGCTATGAGGATGTCTCTACGCTTTAGAGGCTCCCCGGTGTAGTAGTTTGTTTCTGGCCCCTCTGTGACTGTGGTTCCCTCCCTCTGGTGGTCAGAAATATGGGGTTTAGATTCCTACAGAGTCCTTGTCCTTCCTACCATCTTTGATGTGATTTCCTCTCTCCATTTAGTTGTAGAGTTTTGTTGGGAAATCTGAAGGTCCATTTCTGGGTGACTCTGGTGTGAGTGTGATCTAGTTGTATCTGTGGGAGGAGGTGAGTTTAGGGTCCTTCTACACTGCCATCTTCCCCACAATTCAGTTTATTTTGTCTCATAAAAATATTACGACTCCAACTTTCTTTTCACTTCCATTTGCATGATAAATGGTTTTGTTTCCCATTACTTCCAATCTGCTTTTATTTTTAGGTCTGAAGTGATTCTCTGGTAGGCAGCAGAGAGATGGGTCTTGCTTCCTCTTTACACTCTATGTTTTCTGATTGAGTTATTTAGTCCTTTTTTGTTAAAGCAATCATTGATAAAGTATTTGTATCTCTCTAGTTTACTTCACAAGGAAAAGTGTGACAGGCTTCGCTCTGAGAAGGAGGTCTGCGTGGAACGCCTCTTTCAACTCACGGCTTTTTTCTGGCTGACGGAAGGCTTCTCAAGGGTGTGTACGGAAGCCTACGGAAAAAGCGCTTACACTTCACTCTCCGGGGGGAAATAAAAGCAAGAACCCAAAAGCATCGGCGAGAAACCGTCTCTCAACGAACACCTTCTTTCCTGACGAGACAGAAACATGTTCAACTCTGTGTGTGTGTGTGTGTGTGTGTGTGTGTGTGTGTGTGCGCGCGCGCGCGTGAGGGAATAAGGAATGTGCCATGCCCTCACCTGGGAAAAGCAAGTCTGCGTATACGGCAACTCTCCACTAACATCTTCAGGTATCCTTGAGAGAGAAGCATTTCCAAAAGTGGGTGTGGAAGCATCATGAATGTGCCGTACGCTTTACTACCTTTCAACACCCAAACTCAACATCCAAAAAACAAATAAGTGAGTCAAGAAATGGGCAGAAGATATGAACAGATATTTCTCCAAAGAAGACACACAAATGGCCAACAGACATATGACAAACTGCTCAACATCACTTGGCATGGGGAAAAAGAAACCCAAATGACAATGAGATACCACTTCACACCAGTCAGAATTGCAAAAATTAACAAGCGAAGAAATAACAAATGTTGGTGAGGAGAAAGGGGAACTCTCTTACACTTCTAAGTGGGAATGAAAACTGGTACAGCCACTTTGGAAAACAATATGGAGGTTCCTCAAGAACTTAAAACAGAGCTCCCTTACAACCCAGCAATTTTATTTACCCCAAAGCTACAAATGTAGTGATCTGAAGGGGCAACGGCACCCCGAATGTTTATAGCAACATTGTCCACAATAGCCAAACCGTGGAAGGAACCAAGACATCCATCGACAGATAAATGGATAAAGAAAACATGGTATATACATATACAATGGAATATGACTCAGCTATCAGAAAGGATCAATATTTAGCATATCGATGTGGATGGCACTGGAGGGTATTATGCTGAGCAAAATAAGTCAGTCAGAGAAAAACAATTATTATATGGTTTTACTCATATGTGGAATAGAAGGAACAGCACAGAGGATCATAGGGGAAGGGAGGGAAAATGAATGCGAAGAAACCAGAGAGGAAGAAAATCCATGACAGGTTCCTAACTATTGGAAACCAACTGAGGGTTGCTGGAGGAAAGGTGGCTGGGGAGATGGGGTAACTGTGTGATGGGCATTAAGGAATGCCTGTGATGTGATGAACACTGGGTGTTATACACAACTGATGAATTGTGGAACGCTACATTTGAAACTACTGGTGTACTCTATGTTGGCTAATTCAATTTCAATTTTAAAAAACTCTATTTGGTCTGATATAAGGATTGCTACTCTGACTTCTTTTGACATCCACTTGCATGATTAATGTTTCTCCATCTCTTAATTTCCATCTGCAGGTGTCTTTAGGTGTGAAATCTTTTATACATATATACAAACTCTGTCATGCTCTTTTGCTTGGAGCATTTCGTCCACTTACATTCAAACTAATTATCATTAGACATGTATTTATTGATGTTTTGTTACTTGTTTCAGAGTTTTTTTGTAGTTTTTCTCTGATCCTTTCTTCTCTTGCTCTCTCTCTCATGGTTTGCTCGTTTTCTTTAATGATATTCTTGGATTTCTTTCCCTTTATCTTTTGCATGTGTATTAGTGCTTTGGGTTTGTGGTGACCCCCTGGATTATATATAGCCTTTTCAGTCTATATTAAGTTGAATGCTGTTTAAGTTCAAACCCACTGTTGACTCCTCCTCATGTGTTAGGGTATATGTTTTCATATTTTACATACTTTTATTTTGTGAATCCCTTAACTGATTTTTACAGAAATACTTAATTTTACTGCTTCCTTGATTCATTATTGTCCTACTCTCACTTACAGTTTTTTTCCACTCATAGTGTCCCCTTCAATATTTTTTGTAGTTAATTTAGTGGTCATGAACTCTTTTAGTTTGTGTGGCTAAGAAACTCTTTTTCTCCCCTTCTTTTCTGAAGGATAGGCTTGCTGGATAAATTATTCCTTGCTGCAGGTTTTTCTCATTCAGCACTTTGAATATTTAACGCCACTTTCTTCTGTCCTGCATAGTTTCTGCTGAAAACTCAGCTGATAGCTTTATGGGCTTTCCCTTGCATGTTAACTGTCTTCTTTTATCTTGCTGCTTTCAATGTTTTTTCTTTATCACTACCTTTTCCCATTTGGATTACTATGTGTCTTCATGTCGACCTCCTTCGGTTGATTTTGTGGGAGGGGATCTCTATGCCTTATGGATTTTTATAGGTTTCCTTCACCAGATTAGGTTAAGTTTTCAGCTCTTCTTTGGTCAAATAGATTTTCTGTCCCCTTTTCCCCCTTTTCACCTTCTGGGATCCCTCTAATGTGGGTGTTGTTACACTGGATGGAGTCACTGAATTCCCTAAGTCTCTTCTCATTTTTGCATACTTCTTTTTCCTCTCATTTTTTCCGCTTGATTACTTTCCATTACTGTCTTCTAGTTCATTAATTTGTTCCTCTGCTTCGTCCATCCTGCTAATTATTCTATGTAGTATATTCTTAATTACATTTATTGTGTTCCACATCTCTGATTATTTCTTTCATATCTCTTTGTTAAGAGTCTCAATGATGTTCCCCCTTCTGATGTCCTCCCTCTATTCATTTCCCCAGTGAGTATCTTTATAATTGTTATCTTAAATTTTCTCTCAGGCATGTTCCTTATATCCATTTTGTTTAGGTCTCTTGCTGTGGCTTTGTCCTCTTCTTTCGTTTAGGACATAGTCCTCTGTCTGCTCATTTGGCCTACTTCTCAGAGAATATCTCTCTGTTAGGAAGGTCAGATATATTGCTTGTTCTTGAAAATACTGGGCAGTACATACATTTTTAACGTGGTGATGCTGGTTCTCCTCTGAAGGTAATGCATAGCAACAACAGAGACTGGATCTGGACTGTGTCATTGTGCACAACACATGGGGTGTGCTGTTTTAACAAGACGCATGCGTGTTCTGTAGGTGATGGGGAGACATATTGTTCTCAAGGATTGTGTGGGTCTTATCAGGGAGGGTATCCACAGCACTGGGACTGAAGCAGGTCTGGTAGGTGTGGGGATGGGCCATGGTTTATGCAAGTTAGTGATTGCTAGATTGTGCCTGGTCTTGCAGGTAGGTGTCTGTTTACAATGAGGGGCCGTAGAGGGAAATGGCACCTGCCAGCTCCTTTGTTCCTGGACAAGTCCCTTAGCAAACTCTGAGTTCAGGAACTATGTCTCCCTTGTTTAGTCCTCAAGCACCTTTCAACCTGCTTCACCCAAGCTTCTCCAGACTGTTTGCTCTGCTTTCTCTTTAAGGACAGATCTCAGCTTCCTATCACCTTCTGTGCTCTCTCAGAGCTGAGACAGCTGATTTTTAAAAGTTCCAAGCTTTAGGTCTGCTGGTTGTAGACACTCACAAATTTCATCCCTTCTGATTTTCAAAGCCATAAGCTATGAGGATGTCTCTACGCTTTAGAGGCTCCCCGGTGTAGTAGTTTGTTTCTGGCCCCTCTGTGACTGTGGTTCCCTCCCTCTGGTGGTCAGAAATATGGGGTTTAGATTCCTACAGAGTCCTTGTCCTTCCTACCATCTTTGATGTGATTTCCTCTCTCCATTTAGTTGTAGAGTTTTGTTGGGAAATCTGAAGGTCCATTTCTGGGTGACTCTGGTGTGAGTGTGATCTAGTTGTATCTGTGGGAGGAGGTGAGTTTAGGGTCCTTCTACACTGCCATCTTCCCCACAATTCAGTTTATTTTGTCTCATAAAAATATTACGACTCCAACTTTCTTTTCACTTCCATTTGCATGATAAATGGTTTTGTTTCCCATTACTTCCAATCTGCTTTTATTTTTAGGTCTGAAGTGATTCTCTGGTAGGCAGCAGAGAGATGGGTCTTGCTTCCTCTTTACACTCTATGTTTTCTGATTGAGTTATTTAGTCCTTTTTTGTTAAAGCAATCATTGATAAAGTATTTGTATCTCTCTAGTTTACTTCACAAGGAAAAGTGTGACAGGCTTCGCTCTGAGAAGGAGGTCTGCGTGGAACGCCTCTTTCAACTCACGGCTTTTTTCTGGCTGACGGAAGGCTTCTCAAGGGTGTGTACGGAAGCCTACGGAAAAAGCGCTTACACTTCACTCTCCGGGGGGAAATAAAAGCAAGAACACAAAAGCATCGGCGAGAAACCGTCTCTCAACGAACACCTTCTTTCCTGACGAGACAGAAACATGTTCAACTCTGTGTGTGTGTGTGTGGGTGTGTGTGTGTGCGCGTGCGCGCGTGAGGGAATAAGGAATGTGCCATGCCCTCACCTGGGAAAAGCAAGTCTGCGTATACGGCAACTCTCCACTAACATCTTCAGGTATCCTTGAGAGAGAAGCATTTCCAAAAGTGGGTGTGGAAGCATCATGAATGTGCCGTACGCTTTACTACCTTTCAACACCCAAACTCAACATCCAAAAAACAAATAAGTGAGTCAAGAAATGGGCAGAAGATATGAACAGATATTTCTCCAAAGAAGACACACAAATGGCCAACAGACATATGACAAACTGCTCAACATCACTTGGCATGGGGAAAAAGAAACCCAAATGACATTGAGATACCACTTCACACCAGTCAGAATTGCAAAAATTAACAAGCGAAGAAATAACAAATGTTGGTGAGGAGAAAGGGGAACTCTCTTACACTTCTAAGTGGGAATGAAAACTGGTACAGCCACTTTGGAAAACAATATGGACGTTCCTCAAGAACTTAAAACAGAGCTCCCTTACAACCCAGCAATTTTATTTACCCCAAAGCTACAAATGTAGTGATCTGAAGGGGCAACGACACCCCGAATGTTTATAGCAACATTGTCCACAATAGCCAAACCGTGGAAGGAACCAAGACATCCATCGACAGATAAATGGATAAAGAAAACATGGTATATACATATACAATGGAATATGACTCAGCCATCAGAAAGGATCAATATTAGCATATCGATGTGGATGGCACTGGAGGGTATTATGCTGAGCAAAATAAGTCAGTCAGAGAAAAACAATTATTATATGGTTTTACTCATATGTGGAATAGAAGGAACAGCACAGAGGATCATAGGGGAAGGGAGGGAAAATGAATGCGAAGAAACCAGAGAGGAAGAAAATCCATGACAGGTTCCTAACTATTGGAAACCAACTGAGGGTTGCTGGAGGAAAGGTGGCTGGGGAGATGGGGTAACTGTGTGATGGGCATTAAGGAATGCCTGTGATGTGATGAACACTGGGTGTTATACACAACTGATGAATTGTGGAACGCTACATTTGAAACTACTGGTGTACTCTATGTTGGCTAATTCAATTTCAATTTTAAAAAACTCTATTTGGTCTGATATAAGGATTGCTACTCTGACTTCTTTTGACATCCACTTGCATGATTAATGTTTCTCCATCTCTTAATTTCCATCTGCAGGTGCCTTTAGGTGTGAAATCTTTTATACATATATACAAACTCTGTCATGCTCTTTTGCTTGGAGCATTTCGTCCACTTACATTCAAACTAATTATCATTAGACATGTATTTATTGATGTTTTGTTACTTGTTTCAGAGTTTTTTGTGTAGTTTTTCTCTGATCCTTTCTTCTCTTGCTCTCTCTCTCATGGTTTGCTCGTTTTCTTTAATGATATTCTTGGATTTCTTTCCCTTTATCTTTTGCATGTGTATTAGTGCTTTGGGTTTCTGGTGACCCCCTGGATTATATATAGCCTTTTCAGTCTATATTAAGTTGAATGCTGTTTAAGTTCAAACCCACTGTTGACTCCTCCTCATGTGTTAGGGTATATGTTTTCATATTTTACATACTTTTATTTTGTGAATCCCTTAACTGATTTTTACAGAAATACTTAATTTTACTGCTTCCTTGATTCATTATTGTCCTACTCTCACTTACGGTTTTTTTCCACTCATAGTGTCCCCTTCAATATTTTTTTAGTTAATTTAGTGGTCATGAACTCTTTTAGTTTGTGTGGCTAAGAAACTCTTTTTCTCCCCTTCTTTTCTGAAGGATAGGCTTGCTGGATAAATTATTCCTTGCTGCAGGTTTTTCTCATTCAGCACTTTGAATATTTAACGCCACTTTCTTCTGTCCTGCATAGTTTCTGCTGAAAACTCAGCTGATAGCTTTATGGGCTTTCCCTTGCATGTTAACTGTCTTCTTTTATCTTGCTGCTTTCAATGTTTTTTCTTTATCACTACCTTTTCCCATTTGGATTACTATGTGTCTTCATGTCGACCTCCTTCGGTTGATTTTGTGGGAGGGGATCTCTATGCCTTATGGATTTGTATAGGTTTCCTTCACCAGATTAGGTTAAGTTTTCAGCTCTTCTTTGGTCAAATAGATTTTCTGTCCCCTTTTCCCCCTTTTCACCTTCTGGGATCCC
Organism: Eumetopias jubatus; assembly: GCF_037043125.1. Classification (NCBI taxonomy): domain Eukaryota; kingdom Metazoa; phylum Chordata; class Mammalia; order Carnivora; family Otariidae; genus Eumetopias; species Eumetopias jubatus. The sequence continues at coordinate 957,001 of NW_028274870.1, forward strand.
TCTAATGTGGGTGTTGTTACACTGGATGGAGTCACTGAATTCCCTAAGTCTCTTCTCATTTTTGCATACTTCTTTTTCCTCTCATTTTTTCCGCTTGATTACTTTCCATTACTGTCTTCTAGTTCATTAATTTGTTCCTCTGCTTCGTCCATCCTGCTAATTATTCTATCTAGTATATTCTTAATTACATTTATTGTGTTCCACATCTCTGATTATTTCTTTCATATCTCTTTGTTAAGAGTCTCAATGATGTTCCCCCTTCTGATGTCCTCCCTCTATTCATTTCCCCAGTGAGTATCTTTATAATTGTTATCTTAAATTTTCTCTCAGGCATGTTCCTTATATCCATTTTGTTTAGGTCTCTTGCTGTGGCTTTGTCCTCTTCTTTCGTTTAGGACATAGTCCTCTGTCTGCTCATTTGGCCTACTTCTCAGAGAATATCTCTCTGTTAGGAAGGTCAGATATATTGCTTGTTCTTGAAAATACTGGGCAGTACATACATTTTTAACGTGGTGATGCTGGTTCTCCTCTGAAGGTAATGCATAGCAACAACAGAGACTGGATCTGGACTGTGTCATTGTGCACAACACATGGGGTGTGCTGTTTTAACAAGACGCATGCGTGTTCTGTAGGTGATGGGGAGACATATTGTTCTCAAGGATTGTGTGGGTCTTATCAGGGAGGGTATCCACAGCACTGGGACTGAAGCAGGTCTGGTAGGTGTGGGGATGGGCCATGGTTTATGCAAGTTAGTGATTGCTAGATTGTGCTTGGTCTTGCAGGTAGGTGTCTGTTTACAATGAGGGGCCGTAGAGGGAAATGGCACCTGCCAGCTCCTTTGTTCCTGGACAAGTCCCTTAGCAAACTCTGAGTTCAGGAACTATGTCTCCCTTGTTTAGTCCTCAAGCACCTTTCAACCTGCTTCACCCAAGCTTCTCCAGACTGTTTGCTCTGCTTTCTCTTTAAGGACAGATCTCAGCTTCCTATCACCTTCTGTGCTCTCTCAGAGCTGAGACAGCTGATTTTTAAAAGTTCCAAGCTTTAAGTCTGCTGGTTGTAGACACTCACAAATTTCATCCCTTCTGATTTTCAAAGCCATAAGCTATGAGGATGTCTCTACGCTTTAGAGGCTCCCCGGTGTAGTAGTTTGTTTCTGGCCCCTCTGTGACTGTGGTTCCCTCCCTCTGGTGGTCAGAAATATGGGGTTTAGATTCCTACAGAGTCCTTGTCCTTCCTACCATCTTTGATGTGATTTCCTCTCTCCATTTAGTTGTAGAGTTTTGTTGGGAAATCTGAAGGTCCATTTCTGGGTGACTCTGGTGTGAGTGTGATCTAGTTGTATCTGTGGGAGGAGGTGAGTTTAGGGTCCTTCTACACTGCCATCTTCCCCACAATTCAGTTTATTTTGTCTCATAAAAATATTACGACTCCAACTTTCTTTTCACTTCCATTTGCATGATAAAAGGTTTTGTTTCCCATTACTTCCAATCTGCTTTTATTTTTAGGTCTGAAGTGATTCTCTGGTAGGCAGCAGAGAGATGGGTCTTGCTTCCTCTTTACACTCTATGTTTTCTGATTGAGTTATTTAGTCCTTTTTTGTTAAAGCAATCATTGATAAAGTATTTGTATCTCTCTAGTTTACTTCACAAGGAAAAGTGTGACAGGCTTCGCTCTGAGAAGGAGGTCTGCGTGGAACGCCTCTTTCAACTCACGGCTTTTTTCTGGCTGACGGAAGGCTTCTCAAGGGTGTGTACGGAAGCCTACGGAAAAAGCGCTTACACTTCACTCTCCGGGGGGAAATAAAAGCAAGAACCCAAAAGCATCGGCGAGAAACCGTCTCTCAACGAACACCTTCTTTCCTGACGAGACAGAAACATGTTCAACTCTGTGTGTGTGTGTGTGTGTGTGTGTGTGTGTGTGCGCGCGCGCGCGCGTGAGGGAATAAGGAATGTGCCATGCCCTCACCTGGGAAAAGCAAGTCTGCGTATACGGCAACTCTCCACTAACATCTTCAGGTATCCTTGAGAGAGAAGCATTTCCAAAAGTGGGTGTGGAAGCATCATGAATGTGCCGTACGCTTTACTACCTTTCAACACCCAAACTCAACATCCAAAAAACAAATAAGTGAGTCAAGAAATGGGCAGAAGATATGAACAGATATTTCTCCAAAGAAGACACACAAATGGCCAACAGACATATGACAAACTGCTCAACATCACTTGGCATGGGGAAAAAGAAACCCAAATGACAATGAGATACCACTTCACACCAGTCAGAATTGCAAAAATTAACAAGCGAAGAAATAACAAATGTTGGTGAGGAGAAAGGGGAACTCTCTTACACTTCTAAGTGGGAATGAAAACTGGTACAGCCACTTTGGAAAACAATATGGAGGTTCCTCAAGAACTTAAAACAGAGCTCCCTTACAACCCAGCAATTTTATTTACCCCAAAGCTACAAATGTAGTGATCTGAAGGGGCAACGGCACCCCGAATGTTTATAGCAACATTGTCCACAATAGCCAAACCGTGGAAGGAACCAAGACATCCATCGACAGATAAATGGATAAAGAAAACATGGTATATACATATACAATGGAATATGACTCAGCTATCAGAAAGGATCAATATTTAGCATATCGATGTGGATGGCACTGGAGGGTATTATGCTGAGCAAAATAAGTCAGTCAGAGAAAAACAATTATTATATGGTTTTACTCATATGTGGAATAGAAGGAACAGCACAGAGGATCATAGGGGAAGGGAGGGAAAATGAATGCGAAGAAACCAGAGAGGAAGAAAATCCATGACAGGTTCCTAACTATTGGAAACCAACTGAGGGTTGCTGGAGGAAAGGTGGCTGGGGAGATGGGGTAACTGTGTGATGGGCATTAAGGAATGCCTGTGATGTGATGAACACTGGGTGTTATACACAACTGATGAATTGTGGAACGCTACATTTGAAACTACTGGTGTACTCTATGTTGGCTAATTCAATTTCAATTTTAAAAAACTCTATTTGGTCTGATATAAGGATTGCTACTCTGACTTCTTTTGACATCCACTTGCATGATTAATGTTTCTCCATCTCTTAATTTCCATCTGCAGGTGTCTTTAGGTGTGAAATCTTTTATACATATATACAAACTCTGTCATGCTCTTTTGCTTGGAGCATTTCGTCCACTTACATTCAAACTAATTATCATTAGACATGTATTTATTGATGTTTTGTTACTTGTTTCAGAGTTTTTTTGTAGTTTTTCTCTGATCCTTTCTTCTCTTGCTCTCTCTCTCATGGTTTGCTCGTTTTCTTTAATGATATTCTTGGATTTCTTTCCCTTTATCTTTTGCATGTGTATTAGTGCTTTGGGTTTGTGGTGACCCCCTGGATTATATATAGCCTTTTCAGTCTATATTAAGTTGAATGCTGTTTAAGTTCAAACCCACTGTTGACTCCTCCTCATGTGTTAGGGTATATGTTTTCATATTTTACATACTTTTATTTTGTGAATCCCTTAACTGATTTTTACAGAAATACTTAATTTTACTGCTTCCTTGATTCATTATTGTCCTACTCTCACTTACAGTTTTTTTCCACTCATAGTGTCCCCTTCAATATTTTTTGTAGTTAATTTAGTGGTCATGAACTCTTTTAGTTTGTGTGGCTAAGAAACTCTTTTTCTCCCCTTCTTTTCTGAAGGATAGGCTTGCTGGATAAATTATTCCTTGCTGCAGGTTTTTCTCATTCAGCACTTTGAATATTTAACGCCACTTTCTTCTGTCCTGCATAGTTTCTGCTGAAAACTCAGCTGATAGCTTTATGGGCTTTCCCTTGCATGTTAACTGTCTTCTTTTATCTTGCTGCTTTCAATGTTTTTTCTTTATCACTACCTTTTCCCATTTGGATTACTATGTGTCTTCATGTCGACCTCCTTCGGTTGATTTTGTGGGAGGGGATCTCTATGCCTTATGGATTTGTATAGGTTTCCTTCACCAGATTAGGTTAAGTTTTCAGCTCTTCTTTGGTCAAATAGATTTTCTGTCCCCTTTTCCCCCTTTTCACCTTCTGGGATCCCTCTAATGTGGGTGTTGTTACACTGGATGGAGTCACTGAATTCCCTAAGTCTCTTCTCATTTTTGCATACTTCTTTTTCCTCTCATTTTTTCCGCTTGATTACTTTCCATTACTGTCTTCTAGTTCATTAATTTGTTCCTCTGCTTCGTCCATCCTGCTAATTATTCTATCTAGTATATTCTTAATTACATTTATTGTGTTCCACATCTCTGATTATTTCTTTCATATCTCTTTGTTAAGAGTCTCAATGATGTTCCCCCTTCTGATGTCCTCCCTCTATTCATTTCCCCAGTGAGTATCTTTATAATTGTTATCTTAAATTTTCTCTCAGGCATGTTCCTTATATCCATTTTGTTTAGGTCTCTTGCTGTGGCTTTGTCCTCTTCTTTCGTTTAGGACATAGTCCTCTGTCTGCTCATTTGGCCTACTTCTCAGAGAATATCTCTCTGTTAGGAAGGTCAGATATATTGCTTGTTCTTGAAAATACTGGGCAGTACATACATTTTTAACGTGGTGATGCTGGTTCTCCTCTGAAGGTAATGCATAGCAACAACAGAGACTGGATCTGGACTGTGTCATTGTGCACAACACATGGGGTGTGCTGTTTTAACAAGACGCATGCGTGTTCTGTAGGTGATGGGGAGACATATTGTTCTCAAGGATTGTGTGGGTCTTATCAGGGAGGGTATCCACAGCACTGGGACTGAAGCAGGTCTGGTAGGTGTGGGGATGGGCCATGGTTTATGCAAGTTAGTGATTGCTAGATTGTGCTTGGTCTTGCAGGTAGGTGTCTGTTTACAATGAGGGGCCGTAGAGGGAAATGGCACCTGCCAGCTCCTTTGTTCCTGGACAAGTCCCTTAGCAAACTCTGAGTTCAGGAACTATGTCTCCCTTGTTTAGTCCTCAAGCACCTTTCAACCTGCTTCACCCAAGCTTCTCCAGACTGTTTGCTCTGCTTTCTCTTTAAGGACAGATCTCAGCTTCCTATCACCTTCTGTGCTCTCTCAGAGCTGAGACAGCTGATTTTTAAAAGTTCCAAGCTTTAAGTCTGCTGGTTGTAGACACTCACAAATTTCATCCCTTCTGATTTTCAAAGCCATAAGCTATGAGGATGTCTCTACGCTTTAGAGGCTCCCCGGTGTAGTAGTTTGTTTCTGGCCCCTCTGTGACTGTGGTTCCCTCCCTCTGGTGGTCAGAAATATGGGGTTTAGATTCCTACAGAGTCCTTGTCCTTCCTACCATCTTTGATGTGATTTCCTCTCTCCATTTAGTTGTAGAGTTTTGTTGGGAAATCTGAAGGTCCATTTCTGGGTGACTCTGGTGTGAGTGTGATCTAGTTGTATCTGTGGGAGGAGGTGAGTTTAGGGTCCTTCTACACTGCCATCTTCCCCACAATTCAGTTTATTTTGTCTCATAAAAATATTACGACTCCAACTTTCTTTTCACTTCCATTTGCATGATAAATGGTTTTGTTTCCCATTACTTCCAATCTGCTTTTATTTTTAGGTCTGAAGTGATTCTCTGGTAGGCAGCAGAGAGATGGGTCTTGCTTCCTCTTTACACTCTATGTTTTCTGATTGAGTTATTTAGTCCTTTTTTGTTAAAGCAATCATTGATAAAGTATTTGTATCTCTCTAGTTTACTTCACAAGGAAAAGTGTGACAGGCTTCGCTCTGAGAAGGAGGTCTGCGTGGAACGCCTCTTTCAACTCACGGCTTTTTTCTGGCTGACGGAAGGCTTCTCAAGGGTGTGTACGGAAGCCTACGGAAAAAGCGCTTACACTTCACTCTCCGGGGGGAAATAAAAGCAAGAACCCAAAAGCATCGGCGAGAAACCGTCTCTCAACGAACACCTTCTTTCCTGACGAGACAGAAACATGTTCAACTCTGTGTGTGTGTGTGTGTGTGTGTGTGTGTGTGTGTGTGCGCGCGCGCGCGTGAGGGAATAAGGAATGTGCCATGCCCTCACCTGGGAAAAGCAAGTCTGCGTATACGGCAACTCTCCACTAACATCTTCAGGTATCCTTGAGAGAGAAGCATTTCCAAAAGTGGGTGTGGAAGCATCATGAATGTGCCGTACGCTTTACTACCTTTCAACACCCAAACTCAACATCCAAAAAACAAATAAGTGAGTCAAGAAATGGGCAGAAGATATGAACAGATATTTCTCCAAAGAAGACACACAAATGGCCAACAGACATATGACAAACTGCTCAACATCACTTGGCATGGGGAAAAAGAAACCCAAATGACAATGAGATACCACTTCACACCAGTCAGAATTGCAAAAATTAACAAGCGAAGAAATAACAAATGTTGGTGAGGAGAAAGGGGAACTCTCTTACACTTCTAAGTGGGAATGAAAACTGGTACAGCCACTTTGGAAAACAATATGGAGGTTCCTCAAGAACTTAAAACAGAGCTCCCTTACAACCCAGCAATTTTATTTACCCCAAAGCTACAAATGTAGTGATCTGAAGGGGCAACGGCACCCCGAATGTTTATAGCAACATTGTCCACAATAGCCAAACCGTGGAAGGAACCAAGACATCCATCGACAGATAAATGGATAAAGAAAACATGGTATATACATATACAATGGAATATGACTCAGCTATCAGAAAGGATCAATATTTAGCATATCGATGTGGATGGCACTGGAGGGTATTATGCTGAGCAAAATAAGTCAGTCAGAGAAAAACAATTATTATATGGTTTTACTCATATGTGGAATAGAAGGAACAGCACAGAGGATCATAGGGGAAGGGAGGGAAAATGAATGCGAAGAAACCAGAGAGGAAGAAAATCCATGACAGGTTCCTAACTATTGGAAACCAACTGAGGGTTGCTGGAGGAAAGGTGGCTGGGGAGATGGGGTAACTGTGTGATGGGCATTAAGGAATGCCTGTGATGTGATGAACACTGGGTGTTATACACAACTGATGAATTGTGGAACGCTACATTTGAAACTACTGGTGTACTCTATGTTGGCTAATTCAATTTCAATTTTAAAAAACTCTATTTGGTCTGATATAAGGATTGCTACTCTGACTTCTTTTGACATCCACTTGCATGATTAATGTTTCTCCATCTCTTAATTTCCATCTGCAGGTGTCTTTAGGTGTGAAATCTTTTATACATATATACAAACTCTGTCATGCTCTTTTGCTTGGAGCATTTCGTCCACTTACATTCAAACTAATTATCATTAGACATGTATTTATTGATGTTTTGTTACTTGTTTCAGAGTTTTTTTGTAGTTTTTCTCTGATCCTTTCTTCTCTTGCTCTCTCTCTCATGGTTTGCTCGTTTTCTTTAATGATATTCTTGGATTTCTTTCCCTTTATCTTTTGCATGTGTATTAGTGCTTTGGGTTTGTGGTGACCCCCTGGATTATATATAGCCTTTTCAGTCTATATTAAGTTGAATGCTGTTTAAGTTCAAACCCACTGTTGACTCCTCCTCATGTGTTAGGGTATATGTTTTCATATTTTACATACTTTTATTTTGTGAATCCCTTAACTGATTTTTACAGAAATACTTAATTTTACTGCTTCCTTGATTCATTATTGTCCTACTCTCACTTACAGTTTTTTTCCACTCATAGTGTCCCCTTCAATATTTTTTGTAGTTAATTTAGTGGTCATGAACTCTTTTAGTTTGTGTGGCTAAGAAACTCTTTTTCTCCCCTTCTTTTCTGAAGGATAGGCTTGCTGGATAAATTATTCCTTGCTGCAGGTTTTTCTCATTCAGCACTTTGAATATTTAACGCCACTTTCTTCTGTCCTGCATAGTTTCTGCTGAAAACTCAGCTGATAGCTTTATGGGCTTTCCCTTGCATGTTAACTGTCTTCTTTTATCTTGCTGCTTTCAATGTTTTTTCTTTATCACTACCTTTTCCCATTTGGATTACTATGTGTCTTCATGTCGACCTCCTTCGGTTGATTTTGTGGGAGGGGATCTCTATGCCTTATGGATTTTTATAGGTTTCCTTCACCAGATTAGGTTAAGTTTTCAGCTCTTCTTTGGTCAAATAGATTTTCTGTCCCCTTTTCCCCCTTTTCACCTTCTGGGATCCCTCTAATGTGGGTGTTGTTACACTGGATGGAGTCACTGAATTCCCTAAGTCTCTTCTCATTTTTGCATACTTCTTTTTCCTCTCATTTTTTCCGCTTGATTACTTTCCATTACTGTCTTCTAGTTCATTAATTTGTTCCTCTGCTTCGTCCATCCTGCTAATTATTCTATCTAGTATATTCTTAATTACATTTATTGTGTTCCACATCTCTGATTATTTCTTTCATATCTCTTTGTTAAGAGTCTCAATGATGTTCCCCCTTCTGATGTCCTCCCTCTATTCATTTCCCCAGTGAGTATCTTTATAATTGTTATCTTAAATTTTCTCTCAGGCATGTTCCTTATATCCATTTTGTTTAGGTCTCTTGCTGTGGCTTTGTCCTCTTCTTTCGTTTAGGACATAGTCCTCTGTCTGCTCATTTGGCCTACTTCTCAGAGAATATCTCTCTGTTAGGAAGGTCAGATATATTGCTTGTTCTTGAAAATACTGGGCAGTACATACATTTTTAACGTGGTGATGCTGGTTCTCCTCTGAAGGTAATGCATAGCAACAACAGAGACTGGATCTGGACTGTGTCATTGTGCACAACACATGGGGTGTGCTGTTTTAACAAGACGCATGCGTGTTCTGTAGGTGATGGGGAGACATATTGTTCTCAAGGATTGTGTGGGTCTTATCAGGGAGGGTATCCACAGCACTGGGACTGAAGCAGGTCTGGTAGGTGTGGGGATGGGCCATGGTTTATGCAAGTTAGTGATTGCTAGATTGTGCTTGGTCTTGCAGGTAGGTGTCTGTTTACAATGAGGGGCCGTAGAGGGAAATGGCACCTGCCAGCTCCTTTGTTCCTGGACAAGTCCCTTAGCAAACTCTGAGTTCAGGAACTATGTCTCCCTTGTTTAGTCCTCAAGCACCTTTCAACCTGCTTCACCCAAGCTTCTCCAGACTGTTTGCTCTGCTTTCTCTTTAAGGACAGATCTCAGCTTCCTATCACCTTCTGTGCTCTCTCAGAGCTGAGACAGCTGATTTTTAAAAGTTCCAAGCTTTAGGTCTGCTGGTTGTAGACACTCACAAATTTCATCCCTTCTGATTTTCAAAGCCATAAGCTATGAGGATGTCTCTACGCTTTAGAGGCTCCCCGGTGTAGTAGTTTGTTTCTGGCCCCTCTGTGACTGTGGTTCCCTCCCTCTGGTGGTCAGAAATATGGGGTTTAGATTCCTACAGAGTCCTTGTCCTTCCTACCATCTTTGATGTGATTTCCTCTCTCCATTTAGTTGTAGAGTTTTGTTGGGAAATCTGAAGGTCCATTTCTGGGTGACTCTGGTGTGAGTGTGATCTAGTTGTATCTGTGGGAGGAGGTGAGTTTAGGGTCCTTCTACACTGCCATCTTCCCCACAATTCAGTTTATTTTGTCTCATAAAAATATTACGACTCCAACTTTCTTTTCACTTCCATTTGCATGATAAATGGTTTTGTTTCCCATTACTTCCAATCTGCTTTTATTTTTAGGTCTGAAGTGATTCTCTGGTAGGCAGCAGAGAGATGGGTCTTGCTTCCTCTTTACACTCTATGTTTTCTGATTGAGTTATTTAGTCCTTTTTTGTTAAAGCAATCATTGATAAAGTATTTGTATCTCTCTAGTTTACTTCACAAGGAAAAGTGTGACAGGCTTCGCTCTGAGAAGGAGGTCTGCGTGGAACGCCTCTTTCAACTCACGGCTTGTTTCTGGCTGACGGAAGGCTTCTCAAGGGTGTGTACGGAAGCCTAGGGAAAAAGCGGCTACACTTCTCTCTCCGGGGGGAAAAAAGCAAGAACCCAAAAGCATCGGCGAGAAACCGTCTCTCAACGATCACCTTCTTTCCTGACGAGACAGAAACATGTTCAACTCTGTGTGTGTGTGTGTGTGTGTGTGTGTGTGTGTGTGTGTGTGAGGGCACGCGCGCGCGCGCGTGCGTGAGTGAATAAGGAGAGTGCCATGTACTGACCTGGGAAAAGCAAGTCTGCGTATACAGCGACTCGCCACTAGCATCTTCAGGTATCCTGGAGAGAGAAGCATTTCCAAAAGTGGGTGTGGAAGCATCATGAAAGTGCCGTACGCTTTACTAACTTTCCCTGGACCTAACTCCGAGAAACGTCCTCCCTGACGATCGAAAAGAGCTGAGCCATCTCAAGGCTGCGTGTGATCGCACAGGGACCGTTCCCTGGACCTAACTCCGGAAAACGCGTCGGGGTACAAGGCAGCTTTCAACGGACGTCTTCTTTCGTGAGCCCAGAAGCGTTTGCATATGTAGGCGTGGAAGCGTCAGGAGAGCGCCGTAGACCGCCCTCTAAGAGGCAACCTCGCTTTTGCGAAGCCGTCTTGCACCTGACATCCTTTGCCTTGGAGACGGGAGCCTTTTATATAGTCGTGGTGGAAGCACAAGGAACGTGCCGTGCCCTGTCCTCATCTCTTAGAAACAAGGCCGCGCGCAATGGGACTTTCAGCGTAGCATATGGACGGGGTCATGAAGTCAGTCGAGATTGCAAGTGGACGTGTGCAGGCATAAGGAGAGTGCCCTATCCTTAACTCCTTGAAAGCGTGACGGAGGGAGACCGTCTTTCAAGCGAACCCCTCTCCGGAGGATATATCGAAGCAGTGACAAAAGTGGATGTGGAAGCACAACGCAAGGGTTCTATACGAAACTCGGAAAAGAAGGTGGTGTAGAAGGCAGCTTTCCCCCGCATCTTGGTTCAGGTTTAGGGAAGGGATACTCACTGCGCGTGTGGAAGCCTAGGGAAAGTACCATGGGCTGATGTGTGAAAACCAAGCCTGCGCAGAACGCAACGTTCAGCGCACATCTTGTTTCACGAAGAGAGAAGCCTTTCCAATCTGTGCGTGGAAGCCTAAGGCCAAGTGCCATATATCCTTACCCCCACGGAAAACCGCTGTAGGAAACCCGTCGTTCAACTCACAGCTTCCCGGAGGAAGTTTTTCTAAAGTGCGTGTGGAGGCCCAAGGAAAAGTGTGACAGGCTTCGCTCTGAGAAGGAGGTCTGTGTGGAACGCCTCTTTCAACTCACGGCTTGTTTCTGACTGACGGAAGGCTTCTCAAGGGTGTGTACTGAAGCCCACGGAAAAAGCGCATACACTTCACTCTCCGGGGGGAAAAGGGCAAGCACCCAAAAGCATTGGCGAGAAACCGTCTCTCAACGAACACCTCCTTTCCTGACGAGACAGAAACATGTTCAACTCTGTGTGTGTGTGTGTGTGTGTGTGTGCGCGCGCGCGCGCGCGTGAGTGAATAAGGAATGTGCCATGCACTCACCTGGGAAAAGCAAGTCTGCGTATACGGCAACTCTCCACTAACATCTTCAGGTATCCTTGAGAGAGAAGCATTTCCAAAAGTGGGTGTGGAAGCATCATGAAAGTGCCGTACGCTTTACTACCGTTCAACACCCAAACTCAACACCCAAAATACAAATAACCGAGTCAAGAAATGGGCAGAAGATATGAACAGGTATTTCTCCAAAGAAGACACACAAATGGCCAACAGACATATGAGAAACTGCTCAACAGCACTTGGCATGGGGAAAAAGAAATCCAAATGACAATGAGATACCACTTCACACCAGTCAGAATTGCAAAAATTAACAAGCGAAGAAATAACAAATGTTGGTGAGGAGAAAGGGGAACTCTCTTACACTTCTAAGTGGGAATGAAAACTGGTACAGCCACTTTGGAAAACAATATGGAGGTTCCTCAAGAACTTAAAAGAGAGCTCCCTTACAACCCAGCAATTTTATTTACCCCAAAGCTACAAATGTAGTGATCTGAAGGGGCAACTGCACCCCGAATGTTTATAGCGACATTGTCCACAATAGCCAAACCGTGGAAGGAACCAAGACATCCATCGACAGATAAATGGATAAAGAAAATATGGTATATACATATACAAAGGAATATGACTCAGCCATCAGAAAGGATCAATATTAACATATCGATGTGGATGGCACTGGAGGGTATTATGCTGAGCAAAATAAGTCAGTCAGAGAAAAACAATTATTATATGGTTTTACTCATATGTGGAATAGAAGGAACAGCACAGAGGATCATAGGGGAAGGGAGGGAAAATGAATGCGAAGAAACCAGAGAGGAAGAAAATCCATGACAGGTTCCTAACTATTGGAAACAAACTGAGGGTTGCTGGAGGAAAGGTGGGTGGGGAGATGGAGTAACTGTGTGATGGGCATTAAGGAATGCATGTGATGTGATGAACACTGGGTGTTATACACAACTGATGAATTGTGGAACGCTACATTTGAAACTACTGGTGTACTCTATGTTGGCTAATTCAATTTCAATGTTAAAAAAGTCTATTTTGTCTGATATAAGGATTGCTACTCTGACTTCTTTTGACATCCACTTGCATGATTAATGTTTCTCCATCTCTTAATTTCCATCTGCAGGTGTCTTTAGGTGTGAAATCTTTTATATATATATACAAACTCTGTCATGCTCTTTTGCTTGGAGCATTTAGTCCATTTACATTCAAACTAATTATCATTAGACATGTATTTATTGATGTTTTGTTACTTGTTTCATAGTTTTTTGTGTAGTTTTTCTCTGATCCTTTCTTCTCTTGCTCTCTCTCTCATGGTTTGCTCGTTTTCTTTAATGATATTCTTGGATTTCTTTCCCTTTATCTTTTGCATGTGTATTAGAGGTTTGGGTTTGTGGTGACCCCCTGGATTATATATAGCCTTTTCAGTCTATATTAAGTTGAATGCTGTTTAAGTTCAAACCCACTGTTGACTCCTCCTCATGTGTTAGGGTATATGTTTTCATATTTTACATACTTTTATTTTGTGAATCCCTTAACTGATTTTTACAGAAATACTTATTTTTACTGCTTCCTTGATTCATTATTGTCATACTCTCACTTACGATTTTTTTCCACTCATAGTGTCCCCTTCAATATTTTTTGTAGTTAATTTAGTGGTCATGAACTCTTTTAGTTTGTGTGGCTAAGAAACTCTTTTTCTCCCCTTCTTTTCTGAAGGATAGGCTTGCTGGATAAATTATTCCTTGCTGCAGATTTTTCTCATTCAGCACTTTGAATATTTAACGCCACTTTCTTCTGTCCTGCATAGTTTCTGCTGAAAACTCAGCTGATAGATTTATGGGCTTTCCCTTGCATGTTAACTGTCTTCTTTTATCTTGCTGCTTTAAATGTTTTTTCTTTATCACTACCTTTTCCCATTTGGATTACTATGTATCTTGATGTGGACCTCCTTAGGTTGATTTTGTGGGAGGGGATCTCTATGCCTTATGGATTTGTATAGGTTTCCTTCACCAGATTAGGTTAAGTTTTCAGCTCTTCTTTGGTCAAATAGATTTTCTGCCCCCTTTTCCCCCTTTTCACCTTCTGGGATCCCTCTAATGTGGGTGTTGTTACACTGGATGGAGTCACTGAATTCCCTATGTCTCTTCTCATTTTTGCATACTTCTTTTTCCTCTCATTTGTTCCGCTTGATTACTTTCCATTACTGTCTTCTAGTTCATTAATTTGTTCCTCTGCTTCGTCCATCCTGCTAATTATTCTATCTAGTATATTCTTCATTTCATTTCTTGTGTTCCACATCTCTGATTATTTCCTTCATATCTCTTTGTTAAGAGTCTCAATGATGTTCCCCCTTCTGATGTCCTCCCTCTTTTCATTTCCCCAGTGAGTATCTTTATAATTGTTATCTTAAATTTTCTGTCAGGCATGTTCCTTATATCCATTTTGTTTAGGTCTCTTGCTGTGGCTTTGTCCTCTTCTTTCGTTTAGGACATAGTCCTCTGTCTGCTCATTTGGCCTACTTCTCAGAGAATATCTCTCTGTTAGCAAGGTCAGATATATTGCTTGTTCTTGAAAATACGGGGCAGAACATACATTTTTCACTTGGTGATGCTGGTTCTCCTCTGAAGGTAATGCATAGCAACAACAGAGACTGGATCTGGACTGTGTCATTGTGCACAACACATGGGGTGTGCTGTTTTAACAAGATGCATGCGTGTTCTGTGGGTGATGGGGAGACATATTGTTGTCAAGGATTGTGTGGGTCTTATCAGGGAGGGTATCCACAGCACTGGGACTGAAGCAGGTGTGGTAGGTGTGGGGATGGGCCATGGTTTATGCAAGTTAGTGATTGCTAGATTGTGCTTGGTCTTGCAGGTAGGCGTGTGTTTATAATGAGGGGCCGTAGAGGGAAATGGCACCTGCCAGCTCCTTTGTTCCTGGACAAGTCCCTTAGCAAACTCTGAGTTCAGGAACTATGTCTCCCTTGTTTAGTCCTCAAGCACCTTTCAACCTGCTTCACCCAAGCTTCTCCAGACTGTTTGCTCTGCTTTCTCTTTAAGGACAGATCTCAGCTTCCTATCACCTTCTGTGCTCTCTCAGAGCTGAGACAGCTGATTTTTAAAAGTTCCAAGCTTTAGGTCTGCTGGTTGTAGACACTCACAAATTTCATCCCTTCTGATTTTCAAAGCCATAAGCTATGAGGATGTCTCTACGCTTTAGAGGCTCCCCGGTGTAGTAGTTTGTTTCTGGCCCCTCTGTGACTGTGGTTCCCTCCCTCTGGTGGTCAGAAATATGGGGTTTAGATTCCTACAGAGTCCTTGTCCTTCCTACCATCTTTGATGTGATTTCCTCTCTCCATTTAGTTGTAGAGTTTTGTTGGGAAATCTGAAGGTCCATTTCTGGGTGACTCTGGTGTGAGTGTGATCTAGTTGTATCTGTGGGAGGAGGTGAGTTTAGGGTCCTTCTACACTGCCATCTTCCCCACAATTCAGTTTATTTTGTCTCATAAAAATATTACGACTCCAACTTTCTTTTCACTTCCATTTGCATGATAAATGGTTTTGTTTCCCATTACTTCCAATCTGCTTTTATTTTTAGGTCTGAAGTGATTCTCTGGTAGGCAGCAGAGAGATGGGTCTTGCTTCCTCTTTACACTCTATGTTTTCTGATTGAGTTATTTAGTCCTTTTTTGTTAAAGCAATCATTGATAAAGTATTTGTATCTCTCTAGTTTACTTCACAAGGAAAATTGTGACAGGCTTCGCTCTGAGAAGGAGGTCTGCGTGGAACGCCTCTTTCAACTCACGGCTTGTTTCTGGCTGACGGAAGGCTTCTCAAGGGTGTGTACGGAAGCCTACGGAAAAAGCGCCTACACTTCACTCTCCGGGGGGAAATAAAAGCAAGAACCCAAAAGCATCGGCGAGAAACCGTCTCTCAACGAACACCTTCTTTCCTGACGAGACAGAAACATGTTCAACTCTGTGTGTGTGTGTGTGTGTGTGTGTGTGTGTGTGTGTGCGCGCGCGCGCGTGAGGGAATAAGGAATGTGCCATGCCCTCACCTGGGAAAAGCAAGTCTGCGTATACGGCAACTCTCCACTAACATCTTCAGGTATCCTTGAGAGAGAAGCATTTCCAAAAGTGGGTGTGGAAGCATCATGAATGTGCCGTACGCTTTACTACCTTTCAACACCCAAACTCAACATCCAAAAAACAAATAAGTGAGTCAAGAAATGGGCAGAAGATATGAACAGATATTTCTCCAAAGAAGACACACAAATGGCCAACAGACATATGACAAACTGCTCAACATCACTTGGCATGGGGAAAAAGAAACCCAAATGACAATGAGATACCACTTCACACCAGTCAGAATTGCAAAAATTAACAAGCGAAGAAATAACAAATGTTGGTGAGGAGAAAGGGGAACTCTCTTACACTTCTAAGTGGGAATGAAAACTGGTACAGCCACTTTGGAAAACAATATGGACGTTCCTCAAGAACTTAAAACAGAGCTCCCTTACAACCCAGCAATTTTATTTACCCCAAAGCTACAAATGTAGTGATCTGAAGGGGCAACGACACCCCGAATGTTTATAGCGACATTGTCCACAATAGCCAAACCGTGGAAGGAACCAAGGCATCCATCGACAGATAAATGGATAAAGAAAACATGGTATATACATATACAATGGAATATGACTCAGCCATCAGAAAGGATCAATATTAGCATATCGATGTGGATGGCACTGGAGGGTATTATGCTGAGCAAAATAAGTCAGTCAGAGAAAAACAATTATTATATGGTTTTACTCATATGTGGAATAGAAGGAACAGCACAGAGGATCATAGGGGAAGGGAGGGAAAATGAATGCGAAGAAACCAGAGAGGAAGAAAATCCATGACAGGTTCCTAACTATTGGAAACCAACTGAGGGTTGCTGGAGGAAAGGTGGCTGGGGAGATGGGGTAACTGTGTGATGGGCATTAAGGAATGCCTGTGATGTGATGAACACTGGGAGTTATACACAACTGATGAATTGTGGAACGCTACATTTGAAACTACTGGTGTACTCTATGTTGGCTAATTCAATTTCAATTTTAAAAAACTCTATTTGGTCTGATATAAGGATTGCTACTCTGACTTCTTTTGACATCCACTTGCATGATTAATGTTTCTCCATCTCTTAATTTCCATCTGCAGGTGTCTTTAGGTGTGAAATCTTTTATACATATATACAAACTCTGTCATGCTCTTTTGCTTGGAGCATTTCGTCCACTTACATTCAAACTAATTATCATTAGACATGTATTTATTGATGTTTTGTTACTTGTTTCAGAGTTTTTTGTGTAGTTTTTCTCTGATCCTTTCTTCTCTTGCTCTCTCTCTCATGGTTTGCTCGTTTTCTTTAATGATATTCTTGGATTTCTTTCCCTTTATCTTTTGCATGTGTATTAGTGCTTTGGGTTTCTGGTGATCCCCTGGATTATATATAGCCTTTTCAGTCTATATTAAGTTGAATGCTGTTTAAGTTCAAACCCACTGTTGACTCCTCCTCATGTGTTAGGGTATATGTTTTCATATTTTACATACTTTTATTTTGTGAATCCCTTAACTGATTTTTACAGAAATACTTAATTTTACTGCTTCCTTGATTCATTATTGTCCTACTCTCACTTACAGTTTTTTTCCACTCATAGTGTCCCCTTCAATATTTTTTGTAGTTAATTTAGTGGTCATGAACTCTTTTAGTTTGTGTGGCTAAGAAACTCTTTTTCTCCCCTTCTTTTCTGAAGGATAGGCTTGCTGGATAAATTATTCCTTGCTGCAGGTTTTTCTCATTCAGCACTTTGAATATTTAACGCCACTTTCTTCTGTCCTGCATAGTTTCTGCTGAAAACTCAGCTGATAGCTTTATGGGCTTTCCCTTGCATGTTAACTGTCTTCTTTTATCTTGCTGCTTTCAATGTTTTTTCTTTATCACTACCTTTTCCCATTTGGATTACTATGTGTCTTCATGTCGACCTCCTTCGGTTGATTTTGTGGGAGGGGATCTCTATGCCTTATGGATTTGTATAGGTTTCCTTCACCAGATTAGGTTAAGTTTTCAGCTCTTCTTTGGTCAAATAGATTTTCTGTCCCCTTTTCCCCCTTTTCACCTTCTGGGATCCCTCTAATGTGGGTGTTGTTACACTGGATGGAGTCACTGAATTCCCTAAGTCTCTTCTCATTTTTGCATACTTCTTTTTCCTCTCATTTTTTCCGCTTGATTACTTTCCATTACTGTCTTCTAGTTCATTAATTTGTTCCTCTGCTTCGTCCATCCTGCTAATTATTCTATCTAGTATATTCTTAATTACATTTATTGTGTTCCACATCTCTGATTATTTCTTTCATATCTCTTTGTTAAGAGTCTCAATGATGTTCCCCCTTCTGATGTCCTCCCTCTATTCATTTCCCCAGTGAGTATCTTTATAATTGTTATCTTAAATTTTCTCTCAGGCATGTTCCTTATATCCATTTTGTTTAGGTCTCTTGCTGTGGCTTTGTCCTCTTCTTTCGTTTAGGACATAGTCCTCTGTCTGCTCATTTGGCCTACTTCTCAGAGAATATCTCTCTGTTAGGAAGGTCAGATATATTGCTTGTTCTTGAAAATACTGGGCAGTACATACATTTTTAACGTGGTGATGCTGGTTCTCCTCTGAAGGTAATGCATAGCAACAACAGAGACTGGATCTGGACTGTGTCATTGTGCACAACACATGGGGTGTGCTGTTTTAACAAGACGCATGCGTGTTCTGTAGGTGATGGGGAGACATATTGTTCTCAAGGATTGTGTGGGTCTTATCAGGGAGGGTATCCACAGCACTGGGACTGAAGCAGGTCTGGTAGGTGTGGGGATGGGCCATGGTTTATGCAAGTTAGTGATTGCTAGATTGTGCTTGGTCTTGCAGGTAGGTGTCTGTTTACAATGAGGGGCCGTAGAGGGAAATGGCACCTGCCAGCTCCTTTGTTCCTGGACAAGTCCCTTAGCAAACTCTGAGTTCAGGAACTATGTCTCCCTTGTTTAGTCCTCAAGCACCTTTCAACCTGCTTCACCCAAGCTTCTCCAGACTGTTTGCTCTGCTTTCTCTTTAAGGACAGATCTCAGCTTCCTATCACCTTCTGTGCTCTCTCAGAGCTGAGACAGCTGATTTTTAAAAGTTCCAAGCTTTAGGTCTGCTGGTTGTAGACACTCACAAATTTCATCCCTTCTGATTTTCAAAGCCATAAGCTATGAGGATGTCTCTACGCTTTAGAGGCTCCCCGGTGTAGTAGTTTGTTTCTGGCCCCTCTGTGACTGTGGTTCCCTCCCTCTGGTGGTCAGAAATATGGGGTTTAGATTCCTACAGAGTCCTTGTCCTTCCTACCATCTTTGATGTGATTTCCTCTCTCCATTTAGTTGTAGAGTTTTGTTGGGAAATCTGAAGGTCCATTTCTGGGTGACTCTGGTGTGAGTGTGATCTAGTTGTATCTGTGGGAGGAGGTGAGTTTAGGGTCCTTCTACACTGCCATCTTCCCCACAATTCAGTTTATTTTGTCTCATAAAAATATTACGACTCCAACTTTCTTTTCACTTCCATTTGCATGATAAATGGTTTTGTTTCCCATTACTTCCAATCTGCTTTTATTTTTAGGTCTGAAGTGATTCTCTGGTAGGCAGCAGAGAGATGGGTCTTGCTTCCTCTTTACACTCTATGTTTTCTGATTGAGTTATTTAGTCCTTTTTTGTTAAAGCAATCATTGATAAAGTATTTGTATCTCTCTAGTTTACTTCACAAGGAAAAGTGTGACAGGCTTCGCTCTGAGAAGGAGGTCTGCGTGGAACCCCTCTTTCAACTCACGGCTTGTTTCTGGCTGACGGAAGGCTTCTCAAGGGTGTGTACGGAAGCCTAGGGAAAAAGCGGCTACACTTCTCTCTCCGGGGGGAAAAAAGCAAGAACCCAAAAGCATCGGCGAGAAACCGTCTCTCAACGATCACCTTCTTTCCTGACGAGACAGAAACATGTTCAACTCTGTGTGTGTGTGTGTGTGTGTGTGTGTGTGTGTGTGTGTGTGAGGGCACGCGCGCGCGCGCGTGCGTGAGTGAATAAGGAGAGTGCCATGTACTGACCTGGGAAAAGCAAGTCTGCGTATACAGCGACTCGCCACTAGCATCTTCAGGTATCCTGGAGAGAGAAGCATTTCCAAAAGTGGGTGTGGAAGCATCATGAAAGTGCCGTACGCTTTACTAACTTTCCCTGGACCTAACTCCGAGAAACGTCCTCCCTGACGATCGAAAAGAGCTGAGCCATCTCAAGGCTGCGTGTGATCGCACAGGGACCGTTCCCTGGACCTAACTCCGGAAAACGCGTCGGGGTACAAGGCAGCTTTCAACGGACGTCTTCTTTCGTGAGCCCAGAAGCGTTTGCATATGTAGGCGTGGAAGCGTCAGGAGAGCGCCGTAGACCGCCCTCTAAGAGGCAACCTCGCTTTTGCGAAGCCGTCTTGCACCTGACATCCTTTGCCTTGGAGACGGGAGCCTTTTATATAGTCGTGGTGGAAGCACAAGGAACGTGCCGTGCCCTGTCCTCATCTCTTAGAAACAAGGCCGCGCGCAATGGGACTTTCAGCGTAGCATATGGACGGGGTCATGAAGTCAGTCGAGATTGCAAGTGGACGTGTGCAGGCATAAGGAGAGTGCCCTATCCTTAACTCCTTGAAAGCGTGACGGAGGGAGACCGTCTTTCAAGCGAACCCCTCTCCGGAGGATATATCGAAGCAGTGACAAAAGTGGATGTGGAAGCACAACGCAAGGGTTCTATACGAAACTCGGAAAAGAAGGTGGTGTAGAAGGCAGCTTTCCCCCGCATCTTGGTTCAGGTTTAGGGAAGGGATACTCACTGCGCGTGTGGAAGCCTAGGGAAAGTACCATGGGCTGATGTGTGAAAACCAAGCCTGCGCAGAACGCAACGTTCAGCGCACATCTTGTTTCACGAAGAGAGAAGCCTTTCCAATCTGTGCGTGGAAGCCTAAGGCCAAGTGCCATATATCCTTACCCCCACGGAAAACCGCTGTAGGAAACCCGTCGTTCAACTCACAGCTTCCCGGAGGAAGTTTTTCTAAAGTGCGTGTGGAGGCCCAAGGAAAAGTGTGACAGGCTTCGCTCTGAGAAGGAGGTCTGTGTGGAACGCCTCTTTCAACTCACGGCTTGTTTCTGACTGACGGAAGGCTTCTCAAGGGTGTGTACTGAAGCCCACGGAAAAAGCGCATACACTTCACTCTCCGGGGGGAAAAGGGCAAGCACCCAAAAGCATTGGCGAGAAACCGTCTCTCAACGAACACCTCCTTTCCTGACGAGACAGAAACATGTTCAACTCTGTGTGTGTGTGTGTGTGTGTGTGTGCGCGCGCGCGCGCGCGTGAGTGAATAAGGAATGTGCCATGCACTCACCTGGGAAAAGCAAGTCTGCGTATACGGCAACTCTCCACTAACATCTTCAGGTATCCTTGAGAGAGAAGCATTTCCAAAAGTGGGTGTGGAAGCATCATGAAAGTGCCGTACGCTTTACTACCGTTCAACACCCAAACTCAACACCCAAAATACAAATAACCGAGTCAAGAAATGGGCAGAAGATATGAACAGGTATTTCTCCAAAGAAGACACACAAATGGCCAACAGACATATGAGAAACTGCTCAACAGCACTTGGCATGGGGAAAAAGAAATCCAAATGACAATGAGATACCACTTCACACCAGTCAGAATTGCAAAAATTAACAAGCGAAGAAATAACAAATGTTGGTGAGGAGAAAGGGGAACTCTCTTACACTTCTAAGTGGGAATGAAAACTGGTACAGCCACTTTGGAAAACAATATGGAGGTTCCTCAAGAACTTAAAAGAGAGCTCCCTTACAACCCAGCAATTTTATTTACCCCAAAGCTACAAATGTAGTGATCTGAAGGGGCAACTGCACCCCGAATGTTTATAGCGACATTGTCCACAATAGCCAAACCGTGGAAGGAACCAAGACATCCATCGACAGATAAATGGATAAAGAAAATATGGTATATACATATACAAAGGAATATGACTCAGCCATCAGAAAGGATCAATATTAACATATCGATGTGGATGGCACTGGAGGGTATTATGCTGAGCAAAATAAGTCAGTCAGAGAAAAACAATTATTATATGGTTTTACTCATATGTGGAATAGAAGGAACAGCACAGAGGATCATAGGGGAAGGGAGGGAAAATGAATGCGAAGAAACCAGAGAGGAAGAAAATCCATGACAGGTTCCTAACTATTGGAAACAAACTGAGGGTTGCTGGAGGAAAGGTGGGTGGGGAGATGGAGTAACTGTGTGATGGGCATTAAGGAATGCATGTGATGTGATGAACACTGGGTGTTATACACAACTGATGAATTGTGGAACGCTACATTTGAAACTACTGGTGTACTCTATGTTGGCTAATTCAATTTCAATGTTAAAAAAGTCTATTTTGTCTGATATAAGGATTGCTACTCTGACTTCTTTTGACATCCACTTGCATGATTAATGTTTCTCCATCTCTTAATTTCCATCTGCAGGTGTCTTTAGGTGTGAAATCTTTTATATATATATACAAACTCTGTCATGCTCTTTTGCTTGGAGCATTTAGTCCATTTACATTCAAACTAATTATCATTAGACATGTATTTATTGATGTTTTGTTACTTGTTTCATAGTTTTTTGTGTAGTTTTTCTCTGATCCTTTCTTCTCTTGCTCTCTCTCTCATGGTTTGCTCGTTTTCTTTAATGATATTCTTGGATTTCTTTCCCTTTATCTTTTGCATGTGTATTAGAGGTTTGGGTTTGTGGTGACCCCCTGGATTATATATAGCCTTTTCAGTCTATATTAAGTTGAATGCTGTTTAAGTTCAAACCCACTGTTGACTCCTCCTCATGTGTTAGGGTATATGTTTTCATATTTTACATACTTTTATTTTGTGAATCCCTTAACTGATTTTTACAGAAATACTTATTTTTACTGCTTCCTTGATTCATTATTGTCATACTCTCACTTACGATTTTTTTCCACTCATAGTGTCCCCTTCAATATTTTTTGTAGTTAATTTAGTGGTCATGAACTCTTTTAGTTTGTGTGGCTAAGAAACTCTTTTTCTCCCCTTCTTTTCTGAAGGATAGGCTTGCTGGATAAATTATTCCTTGCTGCAGATTTTTCTCATTCAGCACTTTGAATATTTAACGCCACTTTCTTCTGTCCTGCATAGTTTCTGCTGAAAACTCAGCTGATAGATTTATGGGCTTTCCCTTGCATGTTAACTGTCTTCTTTTATCTTGCTGCTTTAAATGTTTTTTCTTTATCACTACCTTTTCCCATTTGGATTACTATGTATCTTGATGTGGACCTCCTTAGGTTGATTTTGTGGGAGGGGATCTCTATGCCTTATGGATTTGTATAGGTTTCCTTCACCAGATTAGGTTAAGTTTTCAGCTCTTCTTTGGTCAAATAGATTTTCTGCCCCCTTTTCCCCCTTTTCACCTTCTGGGATCCCTCTAATGTGGGTGTTGTTACACTGGATGGAGTCACTGAATTCCCTATGTCTCTTCTCATTTTTGCATACTTCTTTTTCCTCTCATTTGTTCCGCTTGATTACTTTCCATTACTGTCTTCTAGTTCATTAATTTGTTCCTCTGCTTCGTCCATCCTGCTAATTATTCTATCTAGTATATTCTTCATTTCATTTCTTGTGTTCCACATCTCTGATTATTTCCTTCATATCTCTTTGTTAAGAGTCTCAATGATGTTCCCCCTTCTGATGTCCTCCCTCTTTTCATTTCCCCAGTGAGTATCTTTATAATTGTTATCTTAAATTTTCTGTCAGGCATGTTCCTTATATCCATTTTGTTTAGGTCTCTTGCTGTGGCTTTGTCCTCTTCTTTCGTTTAGGACATAGTCCTCTGTCTGCTCATTTGGCCTACTTCTCAGAGAATATCTCTCTGTTAGCAAGGTCAGATATATTGCTTGTTCTTGAAAATACGGGGCAGAACATACATTTTTCACTTGGTGATGCTGGTTCTCCTCTGAAGGTAATGCATAGCAACAACAGAGACTGGATCTGGACTGTGTCATTGTGCACAACACATGGGGTGTGCTGTTTTAACAAGATGCATGCGTGTTCTGTGGGTGATGGGGAGACATATTGTTGTCAAGGATTGTGTGGGTCTTATCAGGGAGGGTATCCACAGCACTGGGACTGAAGCAGGTGTGGTAGGTGTGGGGATGGGCCATGGTTTATGCAAGTTAGTGATTGCTAGATTGTGCTTGGTCTTGCAGGTAGGCGTGTGTTTATAATGAGGGGCCGTAGAGGGAAATGGCACCTGCCAGCTCCTTTGTTCCTGGACAAGTCCCTTAGCAAACTCTGAGTTCAGGAACTATGTCTCCCTTGTTTAGTCCTCAAGCACCTTTCAACCTGCTTCACCCAAGCTTCTCCAGACTGTTTGCTCTGCTTTCTCTTTAAGGACAGATCTCAGCTTCCTATCACCTTCTGTGCTCTCTCAGAGCTGAGACAGCTGATTTTTAAAAGTTCCAAGCTTTAAGTCTGCTGGTTGTAGACACTCACAAATTTCATCCCTTCTGATTTTCAAAGCCATAAGCTATGAGGATGTCTCTACGCTTTAGAGGCTCCCCGGTGTAGTAGTTTGTTTCTGGCCCCTCTGTGACTGTGGTTCCCTCCCTCTGGTGGTCAGAAATATGGGGTTTAGATTCCTACAGAGTCCTTGTCCTTCCTACCATCTTTGATGTGATTTCCTCTCTCCATTTAGTTGTAGAGTTTTGTTGGGAAATCTGAAGGTCCATTTCTGGGTGACTCTGGTGTGAGTGTGATCTAGTTGTATCTGTGGGAGGAGGTGAGTTTAGGGTCCTTCTACACTGCCATCTTCCCCACAATTCAGTTTATTTTGTCTCATAAAAATATTACGACTCCAACTTTCTTTTCACTTCCATTTGCATGATAAATGGTTTTGTTTCCCATTACTTCCAATCTGCTTTTATTTTTAGGTCTGAAGTGATTCTCTGGTAGGCAGCAGAGAGATGGGTCTTGCTTCCTCTTTACACTCTATGTTTTCTGATTGAGTTATTTAGTCCTTTTTTGTTAAAGCAATCATTGATAAAGTATTTGTATCTCTCTAGTTTACTTCACAAGGAAAAGTGTGACAGGCTTCGCTCTGAGAAGGAGGTCTGCGTGGAACGCCTCTTTCAACTCACGGCTTTTTTCTGGCTGACGGAAGGCTTCTCAAGGGTGTGTACGGAAGCCTACGGAAAAAGCGCTTACACTTCACTCTCCGGGGGGAAATAAAAGCAAGAACCCAAAAGCATCGGCGAGAAACCGTCTCTCAACGAACACCTTCTTTCCTGACGAGACAGAAACATGTTCAACTCTGTGTGTGTGTGTGTGTGTGTGTGTGTGTGTGTGTGTGCGCGCGCGCGCGTGAGGGAATAAGGAATGTGCCATGCCCTCACCTGGGAAAAGCAAGTCTGCGTATACGGCAACTCTCCACTAACATCTTCAGGTATCCTTGAGAGAGAAGCATTTCCAAAAGTGGGTGTGGAAGCATCATGAATGTGCCGTACGCTTTACTACCTTTCAACACCCAAACTCAACATCCAAAAAACAAATAAGTGAGTCAAGAAATGGGCAGAAGATATGAACAGATATTTCTCCAAAGAAGACACACAAATGGCCAACAGACATATGACAAACTGCTCAACATCACTTGGCATGGGGAAAAAGAAACCCAAATGACAATGAGATACCACTTCACACCAGTCAGAATTGCAAAAATTAACAAGCGAAGAAATAACAAATGTTGGTGAGGAGAAAGGGGAACTCTCTTACACTTCTAAGTGGGAATGAAAACTGGTACAGCCACTTTGGAAAACAATATGGAGGTTCCTCAAGAACTTAAAACAGAGCTCCCTTACAACCCAGCAATTTTATTTACCCCAAAGCTACAAATGTAGTGATCTGAAGGGGCAACGGCACCCCGAATGTTTATAGCAACATTGTCCACAATAGCCAAACCGTGGAAGGAACCAAGACATCCATCGACAGATAAATGGATAAAGAAAACATGGTATATACATATACAATGGAATATGACTCAGCTATCAGAAAGGATCAATATTTAGCATATCGATGTGGATGGCACTGGAGGGTATTATGCTGAGCAAAATAAGTCAGTCAGAGAAAAACAATTATTATATGGTTTTACTCATATGTGGAATAGAAGGAACAGCACAGAGGATCATAGGGGAAGGGAGGGAAAATGAATGCGAAGAAACCAGAGAGGAAGAAAATCCATGACAGGTTCCTAACTATTGGAAACCAACTGAGGGTTGCTGGAGGAAAGGTGGCTGGGGAGATGGGGTAACTGTGTGATGGGCATTAAGGAATGCCTGTGATGTGATGAACACTGGGTGTTATACACAACTGATGAATTGTGGAACGCTACATTTGAAACTACTGGTGTACTCTATGTTGGCTAATTCAATTTCAATTTTAAAAAACTCTATTTGGTCTGATATAAGGATTGCTACTCTGACTTCTTTTGACATCCACTTGCATGATTAATGTTTCTCCATCTCTTAATTTCCATCTGCAGGTGTCTTTAGGTGTGAAATCTTTTATACATATATACAAACTCTGTCATGCTCTTTTGCTTGGAGCATTTCGTCCACTTACATTCAAACTAATTATCATTAGACATGTATTTATTGATGTTTTGTTACTTGTTTCAGAGTTTTTTTGTAGTTTTTCTCTGATCCTTTCTTCTCTTGCTCTCTCTCTCATGGTTTGCTCGTTTTCTTTAATGATATTCTTGGATTTCTTTCCCTTTATCTTTTGCATGTGTATTAGTGCTTTGGGTTTGTGGTGACCCCCTGGATTATATATAGCCTTTTCAGTCTATATTAAGTTGAATGCTGTTTAAGTTCAAACCCACTGTTGACTCCTCCTCATGTGTTAGGGTATATGTTTTCATATTTTACATACTTTTATTTTGTGAATCCCTTAACTGATTTTTACAGAAATACTTAATTTTACTGCTTCCTTGATTCATTATTGTCCTACTCTCACTTACAGTTTTTTTCCACTCATAGTGTCCCCTTCAATATTTTTTGTAGTTAATTTAGTGGTCATGAACTCTTTTAGTTTGTGTGGCTAAGAAACTCTTTTTCTCCCCTTCTTTTCTGAAGGATAGGCTTGCTGGATAAATTATTCCTTGCTGCAGGTTTTTCTCATTCAGCACTTTGAATATTTAACGCCACTTTCTTCTGTCCTGCATAGTTTCTGCTGAAAACTCAGCTGATAGCTTTATGGGCTTTCCCTTGCATGTTAACTGTCTTCTTTTATCTTGCTGCTTTCAATGTTTTTTCTTTATCACTACCTTTTCCCATTTGGATTACTATGTGTCTTCATGTCGACCTCCTTCGGTTGATTTTGTGGGAGGGGATCTCTATGCCTTATGGATTTGTATAGGTTTCCTTCACCAGATTAGGTTAAGTTTTCAGCTCTTCTTTGGTCAAATAGATTTTCTGTCCCCTTTTCCCCCTTTTCACCTTCTGGGATCCCTCTAATGTGGGTGTTGTTACACTGGATGGAGTCACTGAATTCCCTAAGTCTCTTCTCATTTTTGCATACTTCTTTTTCCTCTCATTTTTTCCGCTTGATTACTTTCCATTACTGTCTTCTAGTTCATTAATTTGTTCCTCTGCTTCGTCCATCCTGCTAATTATTCTATCTAGTATATTCTTAATTACATTTATTGTGTTCCACATCTCTGATTATTTCTTTCATATCTCTTTGTTAAGAGTCTCAATGATGTTCCCCCTTCTGATGTCCTCCCTCTATTCATTTCCCCAGTGAGTATCTTTATAATTGTTATCTTAAATTTTCTCTCAGGCATGTTCCTTATATCCATTTTGTTTAGGTCTCTTGCTGTGGCTTTGTCCTCTTCTTTCGTTTAGGACATAGTCCTCTGTCTGCTCATTTGGCCTACTTCTCAGAGAATATCTCTCTGTTAGGAAGGTCAGATATATTGCTTGTTCTTGAAAATACTGGGCAGTACATACATTTTTAACGTGGTGATGCTGGTTCTCCTCTGAAGGTAATGCATAGCAACAACAGAGACTGGATCTGGACTGTGTCATTGTGCACAACACATGGGGTGTGCTGTTTTAACAAGACGCATGCGTGTTCTGTAGGTGATGGGGAGACATATTGTTCTCAAGGATTGTGTGGGTCTTATCAGGGAGGGTATCCACAGCACTGGGACTGAAGCAGGTCTGGTAGGTGTGGGGATGGGCCATGGTTTATGCAAGTTAGTGATTGCTAGATTGTGCTTGGTCTTGCAGGTAGGTGTCTGTTTACAATGAGGGGCCGTAGAGGGAAATGGCACCTGCCAGCTCCTTTGTTCCTGGACAAGTCCCTTAGCAAACTCTGAGTTCAGGAACTATGTCTCCCTTGTTTAGTCCTCAAGCACCTTTCAACCTGCTTCACCCAAGCTTCTCCAGACTGTTTGCTCTGCTTTCTCTTTAAGGACAGATCTCAGCTTCCTATCACCTTCTGTGCTCTCTCAGAGCTGAGACAGCTGATTTTTAAAAGTTCCAAGCTTTAAGTCTGCTGGTTGTAGACACTCACAAATTTCATCCCTTCTGATTTTCAAAGCCATAAGCTATGAGGATGTCTCTACGCTTTAGAGGCTCCCCGGTGTAGTAGTTTGTTTCTGGCCCCTCTGTGACTGTGGTTCCCTCCCTCTGGTGGTCAGAAATATGGGGTTTAGATTCCTACAGAGTCCTTGTCCTTCCTACCATCTTTGATGTGATTTCCTCTCTCCATTTAGTTGTAGAGTTTTGTTGGGAAATCTGAAGGTCCATTTCTGGGTGACTCTGGTGTGAGTGTGATCTAGTTGTATCTGTGGGAGGAGGTGAGTTTAGGGTCCTTCTACACTGCCATCTTCCCCACAATTCAGTTTATTTTGTCTCATAAAAATATTACGACTCCAACTTTCTTTTCACTTCCATTTGCATGATAAATGGTTTTGTTTCCCATTACTTCCAATCTGCTTTTATTTTTAGGTCTGAAGTGATTCTCTGGTAGGCAGCAGAGAGATGGGTCTTGCTTCCTCTTTACACTCTATGTTTTCTGATTGAGTTATTTAGTCCTTTTTTGTTAAAGCAATCATTGATAAAGTATTTGTATCTCTCTAGTTTACTTCACAAGGAAAAGTGTGACAGGCTTCGCTCTGAGAAGGAGGTCTGCGTGGAACGCCTCTTTCAACTCACGGCTTTTTTCTGGCTGACGGAAGGCTTCTCAAGGGTGTGTACGGAAGCCTACGGAAAAAGCGCTTACACTTCACTCTCCGGGGGGAAATAAAAGCAAGAACCCAAAAGCATCGGCGAGAAACCGTCTCTCAACGAACACCTTCTTTCCTGACGAGACAGAAACATGTTCAACTCTGTGTGTGTGTGTGTGTGTGTGTGTGTGTGTGTGTGTGCGCGCGCGCGCGTGAGGGAATAAGGAATGTGCCATGCCCTCACCTGGGAAAAGCAAGTCTGCGTATACGGCAACTCTCCACTAACATCTTCAGGTATCCTTGAGAGAGAAGCATTTCCAAAAGTGGGTGTGGAAGCATCATGAATGTGCCGTACGCTTTACTACCTTTCAACACCCAAACTCAACATCCAAAAAACAAATAAGTGAGTCAAGAAATGGGCAGAAGATATGAACAGATATTTCTCCAAAGAAGACACACAAATGGCCAACAGACATATGACAAACTGCTCAACATCACTTGGCATGGGGAAAAAGAAACCCAAATGACAATGAGATACCACTTCACACCAGTCAGAATTGCAAAAATTAACAAGCGAAGAAATAACAAATGTTGGTGAGGAGAAAGGGGAACTCTCTTACACTTCTAAGTGGGAATGAAAACTGGTACAGCCACTTTGGAAAACAATATGGAGGTTCCTCAAGAACTTAAAACAGAGCTCCCTTACAACCCAGCAATTTTATTTACCCCAAAGCTACAAATGTAGTGATCTGAAGGGGCAACGGCACCCCGAATGTTTATAGCAACATTGTCCACAATAGCCAAACCGTGGAAGGAACCAAGACATCCATCGACAGATAAATGGATAAAGAAAACATGGTATATACATATACAATGGAATATGACTCAGCTATCAGAAAGGATCAATATTTAGCATATCGATGTGGATGGCACTGGAGGGTATTATGCTGAGCAAAATAAGTCAGTCAGAGAAAAACAATTATTATATGGTTTTACTCATATGTGGAATAGAAGGAACAGCACAGAGGATCATAGGGGAAGGGAGGGAAAATGAATGCGAAGAAACCAGAGAGGAAGAAAATCCATGACAGGTTCCTAACTATTGGAAACCAACTGAGGGTTGCTGGAGGAAAGGTGGCTGGGGAGATGGGGTAACTGTGTGATGGGCATTAAGGAATGCCTGTGATGTGATGAACACTGGGTGTTATACACAACTGATGAATTGTGGAACGCTACATTTGAAACTACTGGTGTACTCTATGTTGGCTAATTCAATTTCAATTTTAAAAAACTCTATTTGGTCTGATATAAGGATTGCTACTCTGACTTCTTTTGACATCCACTTGCATGATTAATGTTTCTCCATCTCTTAATTTCCATCTGCAGGTGTCTTTAGGTGTGAAATCTTTTATACATATATACAAACTCTGTCATGCTCTTTTGCTTGGAGCATTTCGTCCACTTACATTCAAACTAATTATCATTAGACATGTATTTATTGATGTTTTGTTACTTGTTTCAGAGTTTTTTTGTAGTTTTTCTCTGATCCTTTCTTCTCTTGCTCTCTCTCTCATGGTTTGCTCGTTTTCTTTAATGATATTCTTGGATTTCTTTCCCTTTATCTTTTGCATGTGTATTAGTGCTTTGGGTTTGTGGTGACCCCCTGGATTATATATAGCCTTTTCAGTCTATATTAAGTTGAATGCTGTTTAAGTTCAAACCCACTGTTGACTCCTCCTCATGTGTTAGGGTATATGTTTTCATATTTTACATACTTTTATTTTGTGAATCCCTTAACTGATTTTTACAGAAATACTTAATTTTACTGCTTCCTTGATTCATTATTGTCCTACTCTCACTTACAGTTTTTTTCCACTCATAGTGTCCCCTTCAATATTTTTTGTAGTTAATTTAGTGGTCATGAACTCTTTTAGTTTGTGTGGCTAAGAAACTCTTTTTCTCCCCTTCTTTTCTGAAGGATAGGCTTGCTGGATAAATTATTCCTTGCTGCAGGTTTTTCTCATTCAGCACTTTGAATATTTAACGCCACTTTCTTCTGTCCTGCATAGTTTCTGCTGAAAACTCAGCTGATAGCTTTATGGGCTTTCCCTTGCATGTTAACTGTCTTCTTTTATCTTGCTGCTTTCAATGTTTTTTCTTTATCACTACCTTTTCCCATTTGGATTACTATGTGTCTTCATGTCGACCTCCTTCGGTTGATTTTGTGGGAGGGGATCTCTATGCCTTATGGATTTGTATAGGTTTCCTTCACCAGATTAGGTTAAGTTTTCAGCTCTTCTTTGGTCAAATAGATTTTCTGTCCCCTTTTCCCCCTTTTCACCTTCTGGGATCCCTCTAATGTGGGTGTTGTTACACTGGATGGAGTCACTGAATTCCCTAAGTCTCTTCTCATTTTTGCATACTTCTTTTTCCTCTCATTTTTTCCGCTTGATTACTTTCCATTACTGTCTTCTAGTTCATTAATTTGTTCCTCTGCTTCGTCCATCCTGCTAATTATTCTATCTAGTATATTCTTAATTACATTTATTGTGTTCCACATCTCTGATTATTTCTTTCATATCTCTTTGTTAAGAGTCTCAATGATGTTCCCCCTTCTGATGTCCTCCCTCTATTCATTTCCCCAGTGAGTATCTTTATAATTGTTATCTTAAATTTTCTCTCAGGCATGTTCCTTATATCCATTTTGTTTAGGTCTCTTG
Organism: Eumetopias jubatus; assembly: GCF_037043125.1. NCBI lineage: Eukaryota > Metazoa > Chordata > Mammalia > Carnivora > Otariidae > Eumetopias > Eumetopias jubatus. The sequence continues at coordinate 988,570 of NW_028274870.1, forward strand.
CTGTGGCTTTGTCCTCTTCTTTCGTTTAGGACATAGTCCTCTGTCTGCTCATTTGGCCTACTTCTCAGAGAATATCTCTCTGTTAGGAAGGTCAGATATATTGCTTGTTCTTGAAAATACTGGGCAGTACATACATTTTTAACGTGGTGATGCTGGTTCTCCTCTGAAGGTAATGCATAGCAACAACAGAGACTGGATCTGGACTGTGTCATTGTGCACAACACATGGGGTGTGCTGTTTTAACAAGACGCATGCGTGTTCTGTAGGTGATGGGGAGACATATTGTTCTCAAGGATTGTGTGGGTCTTATCAGGGAGGGTATCCACAGCACTGGGACTGAAGCAGGTCTGGTAGGTGTGGGGATGGGCCATGGTTTATGCAAGTTAGTGATTGCTAGATTGTGCTTGGTCTTGCAGGTAGGTGTCTGTTTACAATGAGGGGCCGTAGAGGGAAATGGCACCTGCCAGCTCCTTTGTTCCTGGACAAGTCCCTTAGCAAACTCTGAGTTCAGGAACTATGTCTCCCTTGTTTAGTCCTCAAGCACCTTTCAACCTGCTTCACCCAAGCTTCTCCAGACTGTTTGCTCTGCTTTCTCTTTAAGGACAGATCTCAGCTTCCTATCACCTTCTGTGCTCTCTCAGAGCTGAGACAGCTGATTTTTAAAAGTTCCAAGCTTTAGGTCTGCTGGTTGTAGACACTCACAAATTTCATCCCTTCTGATTTTCAAAGCCATAAGCTATGAGGATGTCTCTACGCTTTAGAGGCTCCCCGGTGTAGTAGTTTGTTTCTGGCCCCTCTGTGACTGTGGTTCCCTCCCTCTGGTGGTCAGAAATATGGGGTTTAGATTCCTACAGAGTCCTTGTCCTTCCTACCATCTTTGATGTGATTTCCTCTCTCCATTTAGTTGTAGAGTTTTGTTGGGAAATCTGAAGGTCCATTTCTGGGTGACTCTGGTGTGAGTGTGATCTAGTTGTATCTGTGGGAGGAGGTGAGTTTAGGGTCCTTCTACACTGCCATCTTCCCCACAATTCAGTTTATTTTGTCTCATAAAAATATTACGACTCCAACTTTCTTTTCACTTCCATTTGCATGATAAATGGTTTTGTTTCCCATTACTTCCAATCTGCTTTTATTTTTAGGTCTGAAGTGATTCTCTGGTAGGCAGCAGAGAGATGGGTCTTGCTTCCTCTTTACACTCTATGTTTTCTGATTGAGTTATTTAGTCCTTTTTTGTTAAAGCAATCATTGATAAAGTATTTGTATCTCTCTAGTTTACTTCACAAGGAAAAGTGTGACAGGCTTCGCTCTGAGAAGGAGGTCTGCGTGGAACGCCTCTTTCAACTCACGGCTTGTTTCTGGCTGACGGAAGGCTTCTCAAGGGTGTGTACGGAAGCCTAGGGAAAAAGCGGCTACACTTCTCTCTCCGGGGGGAAAAAAGCAAGAACCCAAAAGCATCGGCGAGAAACCGTCTCTCAACGATCACCTTCTTTCCTGACGAGACAGAAACATGTTCAACTCTGTGTGTGTGTGTGTGTGTGTGTGTGTGTGTGTGTGTGTGTGAGGGCACGCGCGCGCGCGCGTGCGTGAGTGAATAAGGAGAGTGCCATGTACTGACCTGGGAAAAGCAAGTCTGCGTATACAGCGACTCGCCACTAGCATCTTCAGGTATCCTGGAGAGAGAAGCATTTCCAAAAGTGGGTGTGGAAGCATCATGAAAGTGCCGTACGCTTTACTAACTTTCCCTGGACCTAACTCCGAGAAACGTCCTCCCTGACGATCGAAAAGAGCTGAGCCATCTCAAGGCTGCGTGTGATCGCACAGGGACCGTTCCCTGGACCTAACTCCGGAAAACGCGTCGGGGTACAAGGCAGCTTTCAACGGACGTCTTCTTTCGTGAGCCCAGAAGCGTTTGCATATGTAGGCGTGGAAGCGTCAGGAGAGCGCCGTAGACCGCCCTCTAAGAGGCAACCTCGCTTTTGCGAAGCCGTCTTGCACCTGACATCCTTTGCCTTGGAGACGGGAGCCTTTTATATAGTCGTGGTGGAAGCACAAGGAACGTGCCGTGCCCTGTCCTCATCTCTTAGAAACAAGGCCGCGCGCAATGGGACTTTCAGCGTAGCATATGGACGGGGTCATGAAGTCAGTCGAGATTGCAAGTGGACGTGTGCAGGCATAAGGAGAGTGCCCTATCCTTAACTCCTTGAAAGCGTGACGGAGGGAGACCGTCTTTCAAGCGAACCCCTCTCCGGAGGATATATCGAAGCAGTGACAAAAGTGGATGTGGAAGCACAACGCAAGGGTTCTATACGAAACTCGGAAAAGAAGGTGGTGTAGAAGGCAGCTTTCCCCCGCATCTTGGTTCAGGTTTAGGGAAGGGATACTCACTGCGCGTGTGGAAGCCTAGGGAAAGTACCATGGGCTGATGTGTGAAAACCAAGCCTGCGCAGAACGCAACGTTCAGCGCACATCTTGTTTCACGAAGAGAGAAGCCTTTCCAATCTGTGCGTGGAAGCCTAAGGCCAAGTGCCATATATCCTTACCCCCACGGAAAACCGCTGTAGGAAACCCGTCGTTCAACTCACAGCTTCCCGGAGGAAGTTTTTCTAAAGTGCGTGTGGAGGCCCAAGGAAAAGTGTGACAGGCTTCGCTCTGAGAAGGAGGTCTGTGTGGAACGCCTCTTTCAACTCACGGCTTGTTTCTGACTGACGGAAGGCTTCTCAAGGGTGTGTACTGAAGCCCACGGAAAAAGCGCATACACTTCACTCTCCGGGGGGAAAAGGGCAAGCACCCAAAAGCATTGGCGAGAAACCGTCTCTCAACGAACACCTCCTTTCCTGACGAGACAGAAACATGTTCAACTCTGTGTGTGTGTGTGTGTGTGTGTGTGTGCGCGCGCGCGCGCGCGTGAGTGAATAAGGAATGTGCCATGCACTCACCTGGGAAAAGCAAGTCTGCGTATACGGCAACTCTCCACTAACATCTTCAGGTATCCTTGAGAGAGAAGCATTTCCAAAAGTGGGTGTGGAAGCATCATGAAAGTGCCGTACGCTTTACTACCGTTCAACACCCAAACTCAACACCCAAAATACAAATAACCGAGTCAAGAAATGGGCAGAAGATATGAACAGGTATTTCTCCAAAGAAGACACACAAATGGCCAACAGACATATGAGAAACTGCTCAACAGCACTTGGCATGGGGAAAAAGAAATCCAAATGACAATGAGATACCACTTCACACCAGTCAGAATTGCAAAAATTAACAAGCGAAGAAATAACAAATGTTGGTGAGGAGAAAGGGGAACTCTCTTACACTTCTAAGTGGGAATGAAAACTGGTACAGCCACTTTGGAAAACAATATGGAGGTTCCTCAAGAACTTAAAAGAGAGCTCCCTTACAACCCAGCAATTTTATTTACCCCAAAGCTACAAATGTAGTGATCTGAAGGGGCAACTGCACCCCGAATGTTTATAGCGACATTGTCCACAATAGCCAAACCGTGGAAGGAACCAAGACATCCATCGACAGATAAATGGATAAAGAAAATATGGTATATACATATACAAAGGAATATGACTCAGCCATCAGAAAGGATCAATATTAACATATCGATGTGGATGGCACTGGAGGGTATTATGCTGAGCAAAATAAGTCAGTCAGAGAAAAACAATTATTATATGGTTTTACTCATATGTGGAATAGAAGGAACAGCACAGAGGATCATAGGGGAAGGGAGGGAAAATGAATGCGAAGAAACCAGAGAGGAAGAAAATCCATGACAGGTTCCTAACTATTGGAAACAAACTGAGGGTTGCTGGAGGAAAGGTGGGTGGGGAGATGGAGTAACTGTGTGATGGGCATTAAGGAATGCATGTGATGTGATGAACACTGGGTGTTATACACAACTGATGAATTGTGGAACGCTACATTTGAAACTACTGGTGTACTCTATGTTGGCTAATTCAATTTCAATGTTAAAAAAGTCTATTTTGTCTGATATAAGGATTGCTACTCTGACTTCTTTTGACATCCACTTGCATGATTAATGTTTCTCCATCTCTTAATTTCCATCTGCAGGTGTCTTTAGGTGTGAAATCTTTTATATATATATACAAACTCTGTCATGCTCTTTTGCTTGGAGCATTTAGTCCATTTACATTCAAACTAATTATCATTAGACATGTATTTATTGATGTTTTGTTACTTGTTTCATAGTTTTTTGTGTAGTTTTTCTCTGATCCTTTCTTCTCTTGCTCTCTCTCTCATGGTTTGCTCGTTTTCTTTAATGATATTCTTGGATTTCTTTCCCTTTATCTTTTGCATGTGTATTAGAGGTTTGGGTTTGTGGTGACCCCCTGGATTATATATAGCCTTTTCAGTCTATATTAAGTTGAATGCTGTTTAAGTTCAAACCCACTGTTGACTCCTCCTCATGTGTTAGGGTATATGTTTTCATATTTTACATACTTTTATTTTGTGAATCCCTTAACTGATTTTTACAGAAATACTTATTTTTACTGCTTCCTTGATTCATTATTGTCATACTCTCACTTACGATTTTTTTCCACTCATAGTGTCCCCTTCAATATTTTTTGTAGTTAATTTAGTGGTCATGAACTCTTTTAGTTTGTGTGGCTAAGAAACTCTTTTTCTCCCCTTCTTTTCTGAAGGATAGGCTTGCTGGATAAATTATTCCTTGCTGCAGATTTTTCTCATTCAGCACTTTGAATATTTAACGCCACTTTCTTCTGTCCTGCATAGTTTCTGCTGAAAACTCAGCTGATAGATTTATGGGCTTTCCCTTGCATGTTAACTGTCTTCTTTTATCTTGCTGCTTTAAATGTTTTTTCTTTATCACTACCTTTTCCCATTTGGATTACTATGTATCTTGATGTGGACCTCCTTAGGTTGATTTTGTGGGAGGGGATCTCTATGCCTTATGGATTTGTATAGGTTTCCTTCACCAGATTAGGTTAAGTTTTCAGCTCTTCTTTGGTCAAATAGATTTTCTGCCCCCTTTTCCCCCTTTTCACCTTCTGGGATCCCTCTAATGTGGGTGTTGTTACACTGGATGGAGTCACTGAATTCCCTATGTCTCTTCTCATTTTTGCATACTTCTTTTTCCTCTCATTTGTTCCGCTTGATTACTTTCCATTACTGTCTTCTAGTTCATTAATTTGTTCCTCTGCTTCGTCCATCCTGCTAATTATTCTATCTAGTATATTCTTCATTTCATTTCTTGTGTTCCACATCTCTGATTATTTCCTTCATATCTCTTTGTTAAGAGTCTCAATGATGTTCCCCCTTCTGATGTCCTCCCTCTTTTCATTTCCCCAGTGAGTATCTTTATAATTGTTATCTTAAATTTTCTGTCAGGCATGTTCCTTATATCCATTTTGTTTAGGTCTCTTGCTGTGGCTTTGTCCTCTTCTTTCGTTTAGGACATAGTCCTCTGTCTGCTCATTTGGCCTACTTCTCAGAGAATATCTCTCTGTTAGCAAGGTCAGATATATTGCTTGTTCTTGAAAATACGGGGCAGAACATACATTTTTCACTTGGTGATGCTGGTTCTCCTCTGAAGGTAATGCATAGCAACAACAGAGACTGGATCTGGACTGTGTCATTGTGCACAACACATGGGGTGTGCTGTTTTAACAAGATGCATGCGTGTTCTGTGGGTGATGGGGAGACATATTGTTGTCAAGGATTGTGTGGGTCTTATCAGGGAGGGTATCCACAGCACTGGGACTGAAGCAGGTGTGGTAGGTGTGGGGATGGGCCATGGTTTATGCAAGTTAGTGATTGCTAGATTGTGCTTGGTCTTGCAGGTAGGCGTGTGTTTATAATGAGGGGCCGTAGAGGGAAATGGCACCTGCCAGCTCCTTTGTTCCTGGACAAGTCCCTTAGCAAACTCTGAGTTCAGGAACTATGTCTCCCTTGTTTAGTCCTCAAGCACCTTTCAACCTGCTTCACCCAAGCTTCTCCAGACTGTTTGCTCTGCTTTCTCTTTAAGGACAGATCTCAGCTTCCTATCACCTTCTGTGCTCTCTCAGAGCTGAGACAGCTGATTTTTAAAAGTTCCAAGCTTTAGGTCTGCTGGTTGTAGACACTCACAAATTTCATCCCTTCTGATTTTCAAAGCCATAAGCTATGAGGATGTCTCTACGCTTTAGAGGCTCCCCGGTGTAGTAGTTTGTTTCTGGCCCCTCTGTGACTGTGGTTCCCTCCCTCTGGTGGTCAGAAATATGGGGTTTAGATTCCTACAGAGTCCTTGTCCTTCCTACCATCTTTGATGTGATTTCCTCTCTCCATTTAGTTGTAGAGTTTTGTTGGGAAATCTGAAGGTCCATTTCTGGGTGACTCTGGTGTGAGTGTGATCTAGTTGTATCTGTGGGAGGAGGTGAGTTTAGGGTCCTTCTACACTGCCATCTTCCCCACAATTCAGTTTATTTTGTCTCATAAAAATATTACGACTCCAACTTTCTTTTCACTTCCATTTGCATGATAAATGGTTTTGTTTCCCATTACTTCCAATCTGCTTTTATTTTTAGGTCTGAAGTGATTCTCTGGTAGGCAGCAGAGAGATGGGTCTTGCTTCCTCTTTACACTCTATGTTTTCTGATTGAGTTATTTAGTCCTTTTTTGTTAAAGCAATCATTGATAAAGTATTTGTATCTCTCTAGTTTACTTCACAAGGAAAATTGTGACAGGCTTCGCTCTGAGAAGGAGGTCTGCGTGGAACGCCTCTTTCAACTCACGGCTTGTTTCTGGCTGACGGAAGGCTTCTCAAGGGTGTGTACGGAAGCCTACGGAAAAAGCGCCTACACTTCACTCTCCGGGGGGAAATAAAAGCAAGAACCCAAAAGCATCGGCGAGAAACCGTCTCTCAACGAACACCTTCTTTCCTGACGAGACAGAAACATGTTCAACTCTGTGTGTGTGTGTGTGTGTGTGTGTGTGTGTGTGTGTGCGCGCGCGCGCGTGAGGGAATAAGGAATGTGCCATGCCCTCACCTGGGAAAAGCAAGTCTGCGTATACGGCAACTCTCCACTAACATCTTCAGGTATCCTTGAGAGAGAAGCATTTCCAAAAGTGGGTGTGGAAGCATCATGAATGTGCCGTACGCTTTACTACCTTTCAACACCCAAACTCAACATCCAAAAAACAAATAAGTGAGTCAAGAAATGGGCAGAAGATATGAACAGATATTTCTCCAAAGAAGACACACAAATGGCCAACAGACATATGACAAACTGCTCAACATCACTTGGCATGGGGAAAAAGAAACCCAAATGACAATGAGATACCACTTCACACCAGTCAGAATTGCAAAAATTAACAAGCGAAGAAATAACAAATGTTGGTGAGGAGAAAGGGGAACTCTCTTACACTTCTAAGTGGGAATGAAAACTGGTACAGCCACTTTGGAAAACAATATGGACGTTCCTCAAGAACTTAAAACAGAGCTCCCTTACAACCCAGCAATTTTATTTACCCCAAAGCTACAAATGTAGTGATCTGAAGGGGCAACGACACCCCGAATGTTTATAGCGACATTGTCCACAATAGCCAAACCGTGGAAGGAACCAAGGCATCCATCGACAGATAAATGGATAAAGAAAACATGGTATATACATATACAATGGAATATGACTCAGCCATCAGAAAGGATCAATATTAGCATATCGATGTGGATGGCACTGGAGGGTATTATGCTGAGCAAAATAAGTCAGTCAGAGAAAAACAATTATTATATGGTTTTACTCATATGTGGAATAGAAGGAACAGCACAGAGGATCATAGGGGAAGGGAGGGAAAATGAATGCGAAGAAACCAGAGAGGAAGAAAATCCATGACAGGTTCCTAACTATTGGAAACCAACTGAGGGTTGCTGGAGGAAAGGTGGCTGGGGAGATGGGGTAACTGTGTGATGGGCATTAAGGAATGCCTGTGATGTGATGAACACTGGGAGTTATACACAACTGATGAATTGTGGAACGCTACATTTGAAACTACTGGTGTACTCTATGTTGGCTAATTCAATTTCAATTTTAAAAAACTCTATTTGGTCTGATATAAGGATTGCTACTCTGACTTCTTTTGACATCCACTTGCATGATTAATGTTTCTCCATCTCTTAATTTCCATCTGCAGGTGTCTTTAGGTGTGAAATCTTTTATACATATATACAAACTCTGTCATGCTCTTTTGCTTGGAGCATTTCGTCCACTTACATTCAAACTAATTATCATTAGACATGTATTTATTGATGTTTTGTTACTTGTTTCAGAGTTTTTTGTGTAGTTTTTCTCTGATCCTTTCTTCTCTTGCTCTCTCTCTCATGGTTTGCTCGTTTTCTTTAATGATATTCTTGGATTTCTTTCCCTTTATCTTTTGCATGTGTATTAGTGCTTTGGGTTTCTGGTGATCCCCTGGATTATATATAGCCTTTTCAGTCTATATTAAGTTGAATGCTGTTTAAGTTCAAACCCACTGTTGACTCCTCCTCATGTGTTAGGGTATATGTTTTCATATTTTACATACTTTTATTTTGTGAATCCCTTAACTGATTTTTACAGAAATACTTAATTTTACTGCTTCCTTGATTCATTATTGTCCTACTCTCACTTACAGTTTTTTTCCACTCATAGTGTCCCCTTCAATATTTTTTGTAGTTAATTTAGTGGTCATGAACTCTTTTAGTTTGTGTGGCTAAGAAACTCTTTTTCTCCCCTTCTTTTCTGAAGGATAGGCTTGCTGGATAAATTATTCCTTGCTGCAGGTTTTTCTCATTCAGCACTTTGAATATTTAACGCCACTTTCTTCTGTCCTGCATAGTTTCTGCTGAAAACTCAGCTGATAGCTTTATGGGCTTTCCCTTGCATGTTAACTGTCTTCTTTTATCTTGCTGCTTTCAATGTTTTTTCTTTATCACTACCTTTTCCCATTTGGATTACTATGTGTCTTCATGTCGACCTCCTTCGGTTGATTTTGTGGGAGGGGATCTCTATGCCTTATGGATTTGTATAGGTTTCCTTCACCAGATTAGGTTAAGTTTTCAGCTCTTCTTTGGTCAAATAGATTTTCTGTCCCCTTTTCCCCCTTTTCACCTTCTGGGATCCCTCTAATGTGGGTGTTGTTACACTGGATGGAGTCACTGAATTCCCTAAGTCTCTTCTCATTTTTGCATACTTCTTTTTCCTCTCATTTTTTCCGCTTGATTACTTTCCATTACTGTCTTCTAGTTCATTAATTTGTTCCTCTGCTTCGTCCATCCTGCTAATTATTCTATCTAGTATATTCTTAATTACATTTATTGTGTTCCACATCTCTGATTATTTCTTTCATATCTCTTTGTTAAGAGTCTCAATGATGTTCCCCCTTCTGATGTCCTCCCTCTATTCATTTCCCCAGTGAGTATCTTTATAATTGTTATCTTAAATTTTCTCTCAGGCATGTTCCTTATATCCATTTTGTTTAGGTCTCTTGCTGTGGCTTTGTCCTCTTCTTTCGTTTAGGACATAGTCCTCTGTCTGCTCATTTGGCCTACTTCTCAGAGAATATCTCTCTGTTAGGAAGGTCAGATATATTGCTTGTTCTTGAAAATACTGGGCAGTACATACATTTTTAACGTGGTGATGCTGGTTCTCCTCTGAAGGTAATGCATAGCAACAACAGAGACTGGATCTGGACTGTGTCATTGTGCACAACACATGGGGTGTGCTGTTTTAACAAGACGCATGCGTGTTCTGTAGGTGATGGGGAGACATATTGTTCTCAAGGATTGTGTGGGTCTTATCAGGGAGGGTATCCACAGCACTGGGACTGAAGCAGGTCTGGTAGGTGTGGGGATGGGCCATGGTTTATGCAAGTTAGTGATTGCTAGATTGTGCTTGGTCTTGCAGGTAGGTGTCTGTTTACAATGAGGGGCCGTAGAGGGAAATGGCACCTGCCAGCTCCTTTGTTCCTGGACAAGTCCCTTAGCAAACTCTGAGTTCAGGAACTATGTCTCCCTTGTTTAGTCCTCAAGCACCTTTCAACCTGCTTCACCCAAGCTTCTCCAGACTGTTTGCTCTGCTTTCTCTTTAAGGACAGATCTCAGCTTCCTATCACCTTCTGTGCTCTCTCAGAGCTGAGACAGCTGATTTTTAAAAGTTCCAAGCTTTAGGTCTGCTGGTTGTAGACACTCACAAATTTCATCCCTTCTGATTTTCAAAGCCATAAGCTATGAGGATGTCTCTACGCTTTAGAGGCTCCCCGGTGTAGTAGTTTGTTTCTGGCCCCTCTGTGACTGTGGTTCCCTCCCTCTGGTGGTCAGAAATATGGGGTTTAGATTCCTACAGAGTCCTTGTCCTTCCTACCATCTTTGATGTGATTTCCTCTCTCCATTTAGTTGTAGAGTTTTGTTGGGAAATCTGAAGGTCCATTTCTGGGTGACTCTGGTGTGAGTGTGATCTAGTTGTATCTGTGGGAGGAGGTGAGTTTAGGGTCCTTCTACACTGCCATCTTCCCCACAATTCAGTTTATTTTGTCTCATAAAAATATTACGACTCCAACTTTCTTTTCACTTCCATTTGCATGATAAATGGTTTTGTTTCCCATTACTTCCAATCTGCTTTTATTTTTAGGTCTGAAGTGATTCTCTGGTAGGCAGCAGAGAGATGGGTCTTGCTTCCTCTTTACACTCTATGTTTTCTGATTGAGTTATTTAGTCCTTTTTTGTTAAAGCAATCATTGATAAAGTATTTGTATCTCTCTAGTTTACTTCACAAGGAAAAGTGTGACAGGCTTCGCTCTGAGAAGGAGGTCTGCGTGGAACCCCTCTTTCAACTCACGGCTTGTTTCTGGCTGACGGAAGGCTTCTCAAGGGTGTGTACGGAAGCCTAGGGAAAAAGCGGCTACACTTCTCTCTCCGGGGGGAAAAAAGCAAGAACCCAAAAGCATCGGCGAGAAACCGTCTCTCAACGATCACCTTCTTTCCTGACGAGACAGAAACATGTTCAACTCTGTGTGTGTGTGTGTGTGTGTGTGTGTGTGTGTGTGTGTGTGAGGGCACGCGCGCGCGCGCGTGCGTGAGTGAATAAGGAGAGTGCCATGTACTGACCTGGGAAAAGCAAGTCTGCGTATACAGCGACTCGCCACTAGCATCTTCAGGTATCCTGGAGAGAGAAGCATTTCCAAAAGTGGGTGTGGAAGCATCATGAAAGTGCCGTACGCTTTACTAACTTTCCCTGGACCTAACTCCGAGAAACGTCCTCCCTGACGATCGAAAAGAGCTGAGCCATCTCAAGGCTGCGTGTGATCGCACAGGGACCGTTCCCTGGACCTAACTCCGGAAAACGCGTCGGGGTACAAGGCAGCTTTCAACGGACGTCTTCTTTCGTGAGCCCAGAAGCGTTTGCATATGTAGGCGTGGAAGCGTCAGGAGAGCGCCGTAGACCGCCCTCTAAGAGGCAACCTCGCTTTTGCGAAGCCGTCTTGCACCTGACATCCTTTGCCTTGGAGACGGGAGCCTTTTATATAGTCGTGGTGGAAGCACAAGGAACGTGCCGTGCCCTGTCCTCATCTCTTAGAAACAAGGCCGCGCGCAATGGGACTTTCAGCGTAGCATATGGACGGGGTCATGAAGTCAGTCGAGATTGCAAGTGGACGTGTGCAGGCATAAGGAGAGTGCCCTATCCTTAACTCCTTGAAAGCGTGACGGAGGGAGACCGTCTTTCAAGCGAACCCCTCTCCGGAGGATATATCGAAGCAGTGACAAAAGTGGATGTGGAAGCACAACGCAAGGGTTCTATACGAAACTCGGAAAAGAAGGTGGTGTAGAAGGCAGCTTTCCCCCGCATCTTGGTTCAGGTTTAGGGAAGGGATACTCACTGCGCGTGTGGAAGCCTAGGGAAAGTACCATGGGCTGATGTGTGAAAACCAAGCCTGCGCAGAACGCAACGTTCAGCGCACATCTTGTTTCACGAAGAGAGAAGCCTTTCCAATCTGTGCGTGGAAGCCTAAGGCCAAGTGCCATATATCCTTACCCCCACGGAAAACCGCTGTAGGAAACCCGTCGTTCAACTCACAGCTTCCCGGAGGAAGTTTTTCTAAAGTGCGTGTGGAGGCCCAAGGAAAAGTGTGACAGGCTTCGCTCTGAGAAGGAGGTCTGTGTGGAACGCCTCTTTCAACTCACGGCTTGTTTCTGACTGACGGAAGGCTTCTCAAGGGTGTGTACTGAAGCCCACGGAAAAAGCGCATACACTTCACTCTCCGGGGGGAAAAGGGCAAGCACCCAAAAGCATTGGCGAGAAACCGTCTCTCAACGAACACCTCCTTTCCTGACGAGACAGAAACATGTTCAACTCTGTGTGTGTGTGTGTGTGTGTGTGTGTGCGCGCGCGCGCGCGCGTGAGTGAATAAGGAATGTGCCATGCACTCACCTGGGAAAAGCAAGTCTGCGTATACGGCAACTCTCCACTAACATCTTCAGGTATCCTTGAGAGAGAAGCATTTCCAAAAGTGGGTGTGGAAGCATCATGAAAGTGCCGTACGCTTTACTACCGTTCAACACCCAAACTCAACACCCAAAATACAAATAACCGAGTCAAGAAATGGGCAGAAGATATGAACAGGTATTTCTCCAAAGAAGACACACAAATGGCCAACAGACATATGAGAAACTGCTCAACAGCACTTGGCATGGGGAAAAAGAAATCCAAATGACAATGAGATACCACTTCACACCAGTCAGAATTGCAAAAATTAACAAGCGAAGAAATAACAAATGTTGGTGAGGAGAAAGGGGAACTCTCTTACACTTCTAAGTGGGAATGAAAACTGGTACAGCCACTTTGGAAAACAATATGGAGGTTCCTCAAGAACTTAAAAGAGAGCTCCCTTACAACCCAGCAATTTTATTTACCCCAAAGCTACAAATGTAGTGATCTGAAGGGGCAACTGCACCCCGAATGTTTATAGCGACATTGTCCACAATAGCCAAACCGTGGAAGGAACCAAGACATCCATCGACAGATAAATGGATAAAGAAAATATGGTATATACATATACAAAGGAATATGACTCAGCCATCAGAAAGGATCAATATTAACATATCGATGTGGATGGCACTGGAGGGTATTATGCTGAGCAAAATAAGTCAGTCAGAGAAAAACAATTATTATATGGTTTTACTCATATGTGGAATAGAAGGAACAGCACAGAGGATCATAGGGGAAGGGAGGGAAAATGAATGCGAAGAAACCAGAGAGGAAGAAAATCCATGACAGGTTCCTAACTATTGGAAACAAACTGAGGGTTGCTGGAGGAAAGGTGGGTGGGGAGATGGAGTAACTGTGTGATGGGCATTAAGGAATGCATGTGATGTGATGAACACTGGGTGTTATACACAACTGATGAATTGTGGAACGCTACATTTGAAACTACTGGTGTACTCTATGTTGGCTAATTCAATTTCAATGTTAAAAAAGTCTATTTTGTCTGATATAAGGATTGCTACTCTGACTTCTTTTGACATCCACTTGCATGATTAATGTTTCTCCATCTCTTAATTTCCATCTGCAGGTGCCTTTAGGTGTGAAATCTTTTATACATATATACAAACTCTGTCATGCTCTTTTGCTTGGAGCATTTCGTCCACTTACATTCAAACTAATTATCATTAGACATGTATTTATTGATGTTTTGTTACTTGTTTCAGAGTTTTTTGTGTAGTTTTTCTCTGATCCTTTCTTCTCTTGCTCTCTCTCTCATGGTTTGCTCGTTTTCTTTAATGATATTCTTGGATTTCTTTCCCTTTATCTTTTGCATGTGTATTAGTGCTTTGGGTTTCTGGTGACCCCCTGGATTATATATAGCCTTTTCAGTCTATATTAAGTTGAATGCTGTTTAAGTTCAAACCCACTGTTGACTCCTCCTCATGTGTTAGGGTATATGTTTTCATATTTTACATACTTTTATTTTGTGAATCCCTTAACTGATTTTTACAGAAATACTTAATTTTACTGCTTCCTTGATTCATTATTGTCCTACTCTCACTTACGGTTTTTTTCCACTCATAGTGTCCCCTTCAATATTTTTTGTAGTTAATTTAGTGGTCATGAACTCTTTTAGTTTGTGTGGCTAAGAAACTCTTTTTCTCCCCTTCTTTTCTGAAGGATAGGCTTGCTGGATAAATTATTCCTTGCTGCAGGTTTTTCTCATTCAGCACTTTGAATATTTAACGCCACTTTCTTCTGTCCTGCATAGTTTCTGCTGAAAACTCAGCTGATAGCTTTATGGGCTTTCCCTTGCATGTTAACTGTCTTCTTTTATCTTGCTGCTTTCAATGTTTTTTCTTTATCACTACCTTTTCCCATTTGGATTACTATGTGTCTTCATGTCGACCTCCTTCGGTTGATTTTGTGGGAGGGGATCTCTATGCCTTATGGATTTGTATAGGTTTCCTTCACCAGATTAGGTTAAGTTTTCAGCTCTTCTTTGGTCAAATAGATTTTCTGTCCCCTTTTCCCCCTTTTCACCTTCTGGGATCCCTCTAATGTGGGTGTTGTTACACTGGATGGAGTCACTGAATTCCCTAAGTCTCTTCTCATTTTTGCATACTTCTTTTTCCTCTCATTTTTCCCGCTTGATTACTTTCCATTACTGTCTTCTAGTTCATTAATTTGTTCCTCTGCTTCGTCCATCCTGCTAATTATTCTATGTAGTATATTCTTAATTACATTTATTGTGTTCCACATCTCTGATTATTTCTTTCATATCTCTTTGTTAAGAGTCTCAATGATGTTCCCCCTTCTGATGTCCTCCCTCTATTCATTTCCCCAGTGAGTATCTTTATAATTGTTATCTTAAATTTTCTCTCAGGCATGTTCCTTATATCCATTTTGTTTAGGTCTCTTGCTGTGGCTTTGTCCTCTTCTTTCGTTTAGGACATAGTCCTCTGTCTGCTCATTTGGCCTACTTCTCAGAGAATATCTCTCTGTTAGGAAGGTCAGATATATTGCTTGTTCTTGAAAATACTGGGCAGTACATACATTTTTAACTTGGTGATGCTGGTTCTCCTCTGAAGGTAATGCATAGCAACAACAGAGACTGGATCTGGACTGTGTCATTGTGCACAACACATGGGGTGTGCTGTTTTAACAAGACGCATGCGTGTTCTGTAGGTGATGGGGAGACATATTGTTCTCAAGGATTGTGTGGGTCTTATCAGGGAGGGTATCCACAGCACTGGGACTGAAGCAGGTCTGGTAGGTGTGGGGATGGGCCATGGTTTATGCAAGTTAGTGATTGCTAGATTGTGCCTGGTCTTGCAGGTAGGTGTCTGTTTACAATGAGGGGCCGTAGAGGGAAATGGCACCTGCCAGCTCCTTTGTTCCTGGACAAGTCCCTTAGCAAACTCTGAGTTCAGGAACTATGTCTCCCTTGTTTAGTCCTCAAGCACCTTTCAACCTGCTTCACCCAAGCTTCTCCAGACTGTTTGCTCTGCTTTCTCTTTAAGGACAGATCTCAGCTTCCTATCACCTTCTGTGCTCTCTCAGAGCTGAGACAGCTGATTTTTAAAAGTTCCAAGCTTTAGGTCTGCTGGTTGTAGACACTCACAAATTTCATCCCTTCTGATTTTCAAAGCCATATGCTATGAGGATGTCTCTACGCTTTAGAGGCTCCCCGGTGTAGTAGTTTGTTTCTGGCCCCTCTGTGACTGTGGTTCCCTCCCTCTGGTGGTCAGAAATATGGGGTTTAGATTCCTACAGAGTCCTTGTCCTTCCTACCATCTTTGATGTGATTTCCTCTCTCCATTTAGTTGTAGAGTTTTGTTGGGAAATCTGAAGGTCCATTTCTGGGTGACTCTGGTGTGAGTGTGATCTAGTTGTATCTGTGGGAGGAGGTGAGTTTAGGGTCCTTCTACACTGCCATCTTCCCCACAATTCAGTTTATTTTGTCTCATAAAAATATTACGACTCCAACTTTCTTTTCACTTCCATTTGCATGATAAATGGTTTTGTTTCCCATTACTTCCAATCTGCTTTTATTTTTAGGTCTGAAGTGATTCTCTGGTAGGCAGCAGAGAGATGGGTCTTGCTTCCTCTTTACACTCTATGTTTTCTGATTGAGTTATTTAGTCCTTTTTTGTTAAAGCAATCATTGATAAAGTATTTGTATCTCTCTAGTTTACTTCACAAGGAAAAGTGTGACAGGCTTCGCTCTGAGAAGGAGGTCTGCGTGGAACGCCTCTTTCAACTCACGGCTTTTTTCTGGCTGACGGAAGGCTTCTCAAGGGTGTGTACGGAAGCCTACAAAAAAGCGCCTACACTTCACTCTCCGGGGGGAAATAAAAGCAGGAACCCAAAAGCATCGGTGAGAAACCGTCTCTCAACGAACACCTTCTTTCCTGACGAGACAGAAACATGTTCAACTGTGTGTGTGTGTCTGTGTGTGTGTGTGTGCGCGTGCGCGCGTGAGGGAATAAGGAATGTGCCATGCCCTCACCTGGGAAAAGCAAGTCTGCGTATACGGCAACTCTCCACTAACATCTTCAGGTATCCTTGAGAGAGAAGCATTTCCAAAAGTGGGTGTGGAAGCATCATGAATGTGCCGTACGCTTTACTACCTTTCAACACCCAAACTCAACATCCAAAAAACAAATAAGTGAGTCAAGAAATGGGCAGAAGATATGAACAGATATTTCTCCAAAGAAGACACACAAATGGCCAACAGACATATGACAAACTGCTCAACATCACTTGGCATGGGGAAAAAGAAACCCAAATGACATTGAGATACCACTTCACACCAGTCAGAATTGCAAAAATTAACAAGCGAAGAAATAACAAATGTTGGTGAGGAGAAAGGGGAACTCTCTTACACTTCTAAGTGGGAATGAAAACTGGTACAGCCACTTTGGAAAACAATATGGACGTTCCTCAAGAACTTAAAACAGAGCTCCCTTACAACCCAGCAATTTTATTTACCCCAAAGCTACAAATGTAGTGATCTGAAGGGGCAACGACACCCCGAATGTTTATAGCGACATTGTCCACAATAGCCAAACCGTGGAAGGAACCAAGACATCCATCGACAGATAAATGGATAAAGAAAACATGGTATATACATATACAATGGAATATGACTCAGCCATCAGAAAGGATCAATATTAGCATATCGATGTGGATGGCACTGGAGGGTATTATGCTGAGCAAAATAAGTCAGTCAGAGAAAAACAATTATTATATGGTTTTACTCATATGTGGAATAGAAGGAACAGCACAGAGGATCATAGGGGAAGGGAGGGAAAATGAATGCGAAGAAACCAGAGAGGAAGAAAATCCATGACAGGTTCCTAACTATTGGAAACCAACTGAGGGTTGCTGGAGGAAAGGTGGCTGGGGAGATGGGGTAACTGTGTGATGGGCATTAAGGAATGCCTGTGATGTGATGAACACTGGGTGTTATACACAACTGATGAATTGTGGAACGCTACATTTGAAACTACTGGTGTACTCTATGTTGGCTAATTCAATTTCAATTTTAAAAAACTCTATTTGGTCTGATATAAGGATTGC
This sequence comes from Eumetopias jubatus, assembly GCF_037043125.1. Classification (NCBI taxonomy): domain Eukaryota; kingdom Metazoa; phylum Chordata; class Mammalia; order Carnivora; family Otariidae; genus Eumetopias; species Eumetopias jubatus. The sequence continues at coordinate 1,006,134 of NW_028274870.1, forward strand.
TACTCTGACTTCTTTTGACATCCACTTGCATGATTAATGTTTCTCCATCTCTTAATTTCCATCTGCAGGTGCCTTTAGGTGTGAAATCTTTTATACATATATACAAACTCTGTCATGCTCTTTTGCTTGGAGCATTTCGTCCACTTACATTCAAACTAATTATCATTAGACATGTATTTATTGATGTTTTGTTACTTGTTTCAGAGTTTTTTGTGTAGTTTTTCTCTGATCCTTTCTTCTCTTGCTCTCTCTCTCATGGTTTGCTCGTTTTCTTTAATGATATTCTTGGATTTCTTTCCCTTTATCTTTTGCATGTGTATTAGTGCTTTGGGTTTCTGGTGACCCCCTGGATTATATATAGCCTTTTCAGTCTATATTAAGTTGAATGCTGTTTAAGTTCAAACCCACTGTTGACTCCTCCTCATGTGTTAGGGTATATGTTTTCATATTTTACATACTTTTATTTTGTGAATCCCTTAACTGATTTTTACAGAAATACTTAATTTTACTGCTTCCTTGATTCATTATTGTCCTACTCTCACTTACGGTTTTTTTCCACTCATAGTGTCCCCTTCAATATTTTTTGTAGTTAATTTAGTGGTCATGAACTCTTTTAGTTTGTGTGGCTAAGAAACTCTTTTTCTCCCCTTCTTTTCTGAAGGATAGGCTTGCTGGATAAATTATTCCTTGCTGCAGGTTTTTCTCATTCAGCACTTTGAATATTTAACGCCACTTTCTTCTGTCCTGCATAGTTTCTGCTGAAAACTCAGCTGATAGCTTTATGGGCTTTCCCTTGCATGTTAACTGTCTTCTTTTATCTTGCTGCTTTCAATGTTTTTTCTTTATCACTACCTTTTCCCATTTGGATTACTATGTGTCTTCATGTCGACCTCCTTCGGTTGATTTTGTGGGAGGGGATCTCTATGCCTTATGGATTTGTATAGGTTTCCTTCACCAGATTAGGTTAAGTTTTCAGCTCTTCTTTGGTCAAATAGATTTTCTGTCCCCTTTTCCCCCTTTTCACCTTCTGGGATCCCTCTAATGTGGGTGTTGTTACACTGGATGGAGTCACTGAATTCCCTAAGTCTCTTCTCATTTTTGCATACTTCTTTTTCCTCTCATTTTTCCCGCTTGATTACTTTCCATTACTGTCTTCTAGTTCATTAATTTGTTCCTCTGCTTCGTCCATCCTGCTAATTATTCTATGTAGTATATTCTTAATTACATTTATTGTGTTCCACATCTCTGATTATTTCTTTCATATCTCTTTGTTAAGAGTCTCAATGATGTTCCCCCTTCTGATGTCCTCCCTCTATTCATTTCCCCAGTGAGTATCTTTATAATTGTTATCTTAAATTTTCTCTCAGGCATGTTCCTTATATCCATTTTGTTTAGGTCTCTTGCTGTGGCTTTGTCCTCTTCTTTCGTTTAGGACATAGTCCTCTGTCTGCTCATTTGGCCTACTTCTCAGAGAATATCTCTCTGTTAGGAAGGTCAGATATATTGCTTGTTCTTGAAAATACTGGGCAGTACATACATTTTTAACTTGGTGATGCTGGTTCTCCTCTGAAGGTAATGCATAGCAACAACAGAGACTGGATCTGGACTGTGTCATTGTGCACAACACATGGGGTGTGCTGTTTTAACAAGACGCATGCGTGTTCTGTAGGTGATGGGGAGACATATTGTTCTCAAGGATTGTGTGGGTCTTATCAGGGAGGGTATCCACAGCACTGGGACTGAAGCAGGTCTGGTAGGTGTGGGGATGGGCCATGGTTTATGCAAGTTAGTGATTGCTAGATTGTGCCTGGTCTTGCAGGTAGGTGTCTGTTTACAATGAGGGGCCGTAGAGGGAAATGGCACCTGCCAGCTCCTTTGTTCCTGGACAAGTCCCTTAGCAAACTCTGAGTTCAGGAACTATGTCTCCCTTGTTTAGTCCTCAAGCACCTTTCAACCTGCTTCACCCAAGCTTCTCCAGACTGTTTGCTCTGCTTTCTCTTTAAGGACAGATCTCAGCTTCCTATCACCTTCTGTGCTCTCTCAGAGCTGAGACAGCTGATTTTTAAAAGTTCCAAGCTTTAGGTCTGCTGGTTGTAGACACTCACAAATTTCATCCCTTGTGATTTTCAAAGCCATAAGCTATGAGGATGTCTCTACGCTTTAGAGGCTCCCCGGTGTAGTAGTTTGTTTCTGGCCCCTCTGTGACTGTGGTTCCCTCCCTCTGGTGGTCAGAAATATGGGGTTTAGATTCCTACAGAGTCCTTGTCCTTCCTACCATCTTTGATGTGATTTCCTCTCTCCATTTAGTTGTAGAGTTTTGTTGGGAAATCTGAAGGTCCATTTCTGGGTGACTCTGGTGTGAGTGTGATCTAGTTGTATCTGTGGGAGGAGGTGAGTTTAGGGTCCTTCTACACTGCCATCTTCCCCACAATTCAGTTTATTTTGTCTCATAAAAATATTACGACTCCAACTTTCTTTTCACTTCCATTTGCATGATAAATGGTTTTGTTTCCCATTACTTCCAATCTGCTTTTATTTTTAGGTCTGAAGTGATTCTCTGGTAGGCAGCAGAGAGATGGGTCTTGCTTCCTCTTTACACTCTATGTTTTCTGATTGAGTTATTTAGTCCTTTTTTGTTAAAGCAATCATTGATAAAGTATTTGTATCTCTCTAGTTTACTTCACAAGGAAAAGTGTGACAGGCTTCGCTCTGAGAAGGAGGTCTGCGTGGAACGCCTCTTTCAACTCACGGCTTTTTTCTGGCTGACGGAAGGCTTCTCAAGGGTGTGTACGGAAGCCTACGGAAAAAGCGCTTACACTTCACTCTCCGGGGGGAAATAAAAGCAAGAACCCAAAAGCATCGGCGAGAAACCGTCTCTCAACGAACACCTTCTTTCCTGACGAGACAGAAACATGTTCAACTCTGTGTGTGTGTGTGTGTGTGTGTGTGTGTGTGTGTGCGCGCGCGCGCGTGAGGGAATAAGGAATGTGCCATGCCCTCACCTGGGAAAAGCAAGTCTGCGTATACGGCAACTCTCCACTAACATCTTCAGGTATCCTTGAGAGAGAAGCATTTCCAAAAGTGGGTGTGGAAGCATCATGAATGTGCCGTGCGCTTTACTACCTTTCAACACCCAAACTCAACATCCAAAAAACAAATAAGTGAGTCAAGAAATGGGCAGAAGATATGAACAGATATTTCTCCAAAGAAGACACACAAATGGCCAACAGACATATGACAAACTGCTCAACATCACTTGGCATGGGGAAAAAGAAACCCAAATGACAATGAGATACCACTTCACACCAGTCAGAATTGCAAAAATTAACAAGCGAAGAAATAACAAATGTTGGTGAGGAGAAAGGGGAACTCTCTTACACTTCTAAGTGGGAATGAAAACTGGTACAGCCACTTTGGAAAACAATATGGAGGTTCCTCAAGAACTTAAAACAGAGCTCCCTTACAACCCAGCAATTTTATTTACCCCAAAGCTACAAATGTAGTGATCTGAAGGGGCAACGGCACCCCGAATGTTTACAGCAACATTGTCCACAATAGCCAAACCGTGGAAGGAACCAAGACATCCATCGACAGATAAATGGATAAAGAAAACATGGTATATACATATACAATGGAATATGACTCAGCTATCAGAAAGGATCAATATTTAGCATATCGATGTGGATGGCACTGGAGGGTATTATGCTGAGCAAAATAAGTCAGTCAGAGAAAAACAATTATTATATGGTTTTACTCATATGTGGAATAGAAGGAACAGCACAGAGGATCATAGGGGAAGGGAGGGAAAATGAATGCGAAGAAACCAGAGAGGAAGAAAATCCATGACAGGTTCCTAACTATTGGAAACCAACTGAGGGTTGCTGGAGGAAAGGTGGCTGGGGAGATGGGGTAACTGTGTGATGGGCATTAAGGAATGCCTGTGATGTGATGAACACTGGGTGTTATACACAACTGATGAATTGTGGAACGCTACATTTGAAACTACTGGTGTACTCTATGTTGGCTAATTCAATTTCAATTTTAAAAAACTCTATTTGGTCTGATATAAGGATTGCTACTCTGACTTCTTTTGACATCCACTTGCATGATTAATGTTTCTCCATCTCTTAATTTCCATCTGCAGGTGTCTTTAGGTGTGAAATCTTTTATACATATATACAAACTCTGTCATGCTCTTTTGCTTGGAGCATTTCGTCCACTTACATTCAAACTAATTATCATTAGACATGTATTTATTGATGTTTTGTTACTTGTTTCAGAGTTTTTTGTGTAGTTTTTCTCTGATCCTTTCTTCTCTTGCTCTCTCTCTCATGGTTTGCTCGTTTTCTTTAATGATATTCTTGGATTTCTTTCCCTTTATCTTTTGCATGTGTATTAGTGCTTTGGGTTTGTGGTGACCCCCTGGATTATATATAGCCTTTTCAGTCTATATTAAGTTGAATGCTGTTTAAGTTCAAACCCACTGTTGACTCCTCCTCATGTGTTAGGGTATATGTTTTCATATTTTACATACTTTTATTTTGTGAATCCCTTAACTGATTTTTACAGAAATACTTAATTTTACTGCTTCCTTGATTCATTATTGTCCTACTCTCACTTACGGTTTTTTTCCACTCATAGTGTCCCCTTCAATATTTTTTGTAGTTAATTTAGTGGTCATGAACTCTTTTAGTTTGTGTGGCTAAGAAACTCTTTTTCTCCCCTTCTTTTCTGAAGGATAGGCTTGCTGGATAAATTATTCCTTGCTGCAGGTTTTTCTCATTCAGCACTTTGAATATTTAACGCCACTTTCTTCTGTCCTGCATAGTTTCTGCTGAAAACTCAGCTGATAGCTTTATGGGCTTTCCCTTGCATGTTAACTGTCTTCTTTTATCTTGCTGCTTTCAATGTTTTTTCTTTATCACTACCTTTTCCCATTTGGATTACTATGTGTCTTCATGTCGACCTCCTTCGGTTGATTTTGTGGGAGGGGATCTCTATGCCTTATGGATTTGTATAGGTTTCCTTCACCAGATTAGGTTAAGTTTTCAGCTCTTCTTTGGTCAAATAGATTTTCTGTCCCCTTTTCCCCCTTTTCACCTTCTGGGATCCCTCTAATGTGGGTGTTGTTACACTGGATGGAGTCACTGAATTCCCTAAGTCTCTTCTCATTTTTGCATACTTCTTTTTCCTCTCATTTTTTCCGCTTGATTACTTTCCATTACTGTCTTCTAGTTCATTAATTTGTTCCTCTGCTTCGTCCATCCTGCTAATTATTCTATCTAGTATATTCTTAATTACATTTATTGTGTTCCACATCTCTGATTATTTCTTTCATATCTCTTTGTTAAGAGTCTCAATGATGTTCCCCCTTCTGATGTCCTCCCTCTATTCATTTCCCCAGTGAGTATCTTTATAATTGTTATCTTAAATTTTCTCTCAGGCATGTTCCTTATATCCATTTTGTTTAGGTCTCTTGCTGTGGCTTTGTCCTCTTCTTTCGTTTAGGACATAGTCCTCTGTCTGCTCATTTGGCCTACTTCTCAGAGAATATCTCTCTGTTAGGAAGGTCAGATATATTGCTTGTTCTTGAAAATACTGGGCAGTACATACATTTTTAACGTGGTGATGCTGGTTCTCCTCTGAAGGTAATGCATAGCAACAACAGAGACTGGATCTGGACTGTGTCATTGTGCACAACACATGGGGTGTGCTGTTTTAACAAGACGCATGCGTGTTCTGTAGGTGATGGGGAGACATATTGTTCTCAAGGATTGTGTGGGTCTTATCAGGGAGGGTATCCACAGCACTGGGACTGAAGCAGGTCTGGTAGGTGTGGGGATGGGCCATGGTTTATGCAAGTTAGTGATTGCTAGATTGTGCTTGGTCTTGCAGGTAGGTGTCTGTTTACAATGAGGGGCCGTAGAGGGAAATGGCACCTGCCAGCTCCTTTGTTCCTGGACAAGTCCCTTAGCAAACTCTGAGTTCAGGAACTATGTCTCCCTTGTTTAGTCCTCAAGCACCTTTCAACCTGCTTCACCCAAGCTTCTCCAGACTGTTTGCTCTGTTTTCTCTTTAAGGACAGATCTCAGCTTCCTATCACCTTCTGTGCTCTCTCAGAGCTGAGACAGCTGATTTTTAAAAGTTCCAAGCTTTAGGTCTGCTGGTTGTAGACACTCACAAATTTCATCCCTTCTGATTTTCAAAGCCATAAGCTATGAGGATGTCTCTACGCTTTAGAGGCTCCCCGGTGTAGTAGTTTGTTTCTGGCCCCTCTGTGACTGTGGTTCCCTCCCTCTGGTGGTCAGAAATATGGGGTTTAGATTCCTACAGAGTCCTTGTCCTTCCTACCATCTTTGATGTGATTTCCACTCTCCATTTAGTTGTAGAGTTTTGTTGGGAAATCTGAAGGTCCATTTCTGGGTGACTCTGGTGTGAGTGTGATCTAGTTGTATCTGTGGGAGGAGGTGAGTTTAGGGTCCTTCTACACTGCCATCTTCCCCACAATTCAGTTTATTTTGTCTCATAAAAATATTACGACTCCAACTTTCTTTTCACTTCCATTTGCATGATAAATGGTTTTGTTTCCCATTACTTCCAATCTGCTTTTATTTTTAGGTCTGAAGTGATTCTCTGGTAGGCAGCAGAGAGATGGGTCTTGCTTCCTCTTTACACTCTATGTTTTCTGATTGAGTTATTTAGTCCTTTTTTGTTAAAGCAATCATTGATAAAGTATTTGTATCTCTCTAGTTTACTTCACAAGGAAAAGTGTGACAGGCTTCGCTCTGAGAAGGAGGTCTGCGTGGAACGCCTCTTTCAACTCACGGCTTTTTTCTGGCTGACGGAAGGCTTCTCAAGGGTGTGTACGGAAGCCTACGGAAAAAGCGCCTACACTTCACTCTCCGGGGGGAAATAAAAGCAAGAACCCAAAAGCATCGGCGAGAAACCGTCTCTCAACGAACACCTTCTTTCCTGACGAGACAGAAACATGTTCAACTCTGTGTGTGTGTGTGTGTGTGTGTGTGTGTGTGTGCGCGCGCGCGCGTGAGGGAATAAGGAATGTGCCATGCCCTCACCTGGGAAAAGCAAGTCTGCGTATACGGCAACTCTCCACTAACATCTTCAGGTATCCTTGATAGAGAAGCATTTCCAAAAGTGGGTGTGGAAGCATCATGAATGTGCCGTGCGCTTTACTACCTTTCAACACCCAAACTCAACATCCAAAAAACAAATAAGTGAGTCAAGAAATGGGCAGAAGATATGAACAGATATTTCTCCAAAGAAGACACACAAATGGCCAACAGACATATGACAAACTGCTCAACATCACTTGGCATGGGGAAAAAGAAACCCAAATGACAATGAGATACCACTTCACACCAGTCAGAATTGCAAAAATTAACAAGCGAAGAAATAACAAATGTTGGTGAGGAGAAAGGGGAACTCTCTTACACTTCTAAGTGGGAATGAAAACTGGTACAGCCACTTTGGAAAACAATATGGAGGTTCCTCAAGAACTTAAAACAGAGCTCCCTTACAACCCAGCAATTTTATTTACCCCAAAGCTACAAATGTAGTGATCTGAAGGGGCAACGGCACCCCGAATGTTTATAGCAACATTGTCCACAATAGCCAAACCGTGGAAGGAACCAAGACATCCATCGACAGATAAATGGATAAAGAAAACATGGTATATACATATACAATGGAATATGACTCAGCTATCAGAAAGGATCAATATTTAGCATATCGATGTGGATGGCACTGGAGGGTATTATGCTGAGCAAAATAAGTCAGTCAGAGAAAAACAATTATTATATGGTTTTACTCATATGTGGAATAGAAGGAACAGCACAGAGGATCATAGGGGAAGGGAGGGAAAATGAATGCGAAGAAACCAGAGAGGAAGAAAATCCATGACAGGTTCCTAACTATTGGAAACCAACTGAGGGTTGCTGGAGGAAAGGTGGCTGGGGAGATGGGGTAACTGTGTGATGGGCATTAAGGAATGCCTGTGATGTGATGAACACTGGGTGTTATACACAACTGATGAATTGTGGAACGCTACATTTGAAACTACTGGTGTACTCTATGTTGGCTAATTCAATTTCAATTTTAAAAAACTCTATTTGGTCTGATATAAGGATTGCTACTCTGACTTCTTTTGACATCCACTTGCATGATCAATGTTTCTCCATCTCTTAATTTCCATCTGCAGGTGTCTTTAGGTGTGAAATCTTTTATACATATATACAAACTCTGTCATGCTCTTTTGCTTGGAACATTTCGTCCACTTACATTCAAACTAATTATCATTAGACATGTATTTATTGATGTTTTGTTACTTGTTTCAGAGTTTTTTGTGTAGTTTTTCTCTGATCCTTTCTTCTCTTGCTCTCTCTCTCATGGTTTGCTCGTTTTCTTTAATGATATTCTTGGATTTCTTTCCCTTTATCTTTTGCATGTGTATTAGTGCTTTGGGTTTGTGGTGACCCCCTGGATTATATATAGCCTTTTCAGTCTATATTAAGTTGAATGCTGTTTAAGTTCAAACCCACTGTTGACTCCTCCTCATGTGTTAGGGTATATGTTTTCATATTTTACATACTTTTATTTTGTGAATCCCTTAACTGATTTTTACAGAAATACTTAATTTTACTGCTTCCTTGATTCATTATTGTCCTACTCTCACTTACGATTTTTTTCCACTCATAGTGTCCCCTTCAATATTTTTTGTAGTTAATTTAGTGGTCATGAACTCTTTTAGTTTGTGTGGCTAAGAAACTCTTTTTCTCCCCTTCTTTTCTGAAGGATAGGCTTGCTGGATAAATTATTCCTTGCTGCAGGTTTTTCTCATTCAGCACTTTGAATATTTAACGCCACTTTCTTCTGTCCTGCATAGTTTCTGCTGAAAACTCAGCTGATAGCTTTATGGGCTTTCCCTTGCATGTTAACTGTCTTCTTTTATCTTGCTGCTTTAAATGTTTTTTCTTTATCACTACCTTTTCCCATTTGGATTACTATGTGTCTTCATGTCGACCTCCTTCGGTTGATTTTGTGGGAGGGGATCTCTATGCCTTATGGATTTGTATAGGTTTCCTTCACCAGATTAGGTTAAGTTTTCAGCTCTTCTTTGGTCAAATAGATTTTCTGTCCCCTTTTCCCCCTTTTCACCTTCTGGGATCCCTCTAATGTGGGTGTTGTTACACTGGATGGAGTCACTGAATTCCCTAAGTCTCTTCTCATTTTTGCATACTTCTTTTTCCTCTCATTTTTTCCGCTTGATTACTTTCCATTACTGTCTTCTAGTTCATTAATTTGTTCCTCTGCTTCGTCCATCCTGCTAATTATTCTATCTAGTATATTCTTAATTACATTTATTGTGTTCCACATCTCTGATTATTTCTTTCATATCTCTTTGTTAAGAGTCTCAATGATGTTCCCCCTTCTGATGTCCTCCCTCTATTCATTTCCCCAGTGAGTATCTTTATAATTGTTATCTTAAATTTTCTCTCAGGCATGTTCCTTATATCCATTTTGTTTAGGTCTCTTGCTGTGGCTTTGTCCTCTTCTTTCGTTTAGGACATAGTCCTCTGTCTGCTCATTTGGCCTACTTCTCAGAGAATATCTCTCTGTTAGGAAGGTCAGATATATTGCTTGTTCTTGAAAATACTGGGCAGTACATACATTTTTAACGTGGTGATGCTGGTTCTCCTCTGAAGGTAATGCATAGCAACAACAGAGACTGGATTTGGACTGTGTCATTGTGCACAACACATGGGGTGTGCTGTTTTAACAAGACGCATGCGTGTTGTGTAGGTGATGGGGAGACATATTGTTCTCAAGGATTGTGTGGGTCTTATCAGGGAGGGTATCCACAGCACTGGGACTGAAGCAGGTCTGGTAGGTGTGGGGATGGGCCATGGTTTATGCAAGTTAGTGATTGCTAGATTGTGCCTGGTCTTGCAGGTAGGTGTCTGTTTACAATGAGGGGCCGTAGAGGGAAATGGCACCTGCCAGCTCCTTTGTTCCTGGACAAGTCCCTTAGCAAACTCTGAGTTCAGGAACTATGTCTCCCTTGTTTAGTCCTCAAGCACCTTTCAACCTGCTTCACCCAAGCTTCTCCAGACTGTTTGCTCTGCTTTCTCTTTAAGGACAGATCTCAGCTTCCTATCACCTTCTGTGCTCTCTCAGAGCTGAGACAGCTGATTTTTAAAAGTTCCAAGCTTTAAGTCTGCTGGTTGTAGACACTCACAAATTTCATCCCTTCTGATTTTCAAAGCCATAAGCTATGAGGATGTCTCTACGCTTTAGAGGCTCCCCGGTGTAGTAGTTTGTTTCTGGCCCCTCTGTGACTGTGGTTCCCTCCCTCTGGTGGTCAGAAATATGGGGTTTAGATTCCTACAGAGTCCTTGTTCTTCCTACCATCTTTGATGTGATTTCCTCTCTCCATTTAGTTGTAGAGTTTTGTTGGGAAATCTGAAGGTCCATTTCTGGGTGACTCTGGTGTGAGTGTGATCTAGTTGTATCTGTGGGAGGAGGTGAGTTTAGGGTCCTTCTACACTGCCATCTTCCCCACAATTCAGTTTATTTTGTCTCATAAAAATATTACGACTCCAACTTTCTTTTCACTTCCATTTGCATGATAAATGGTTTTGTTTCCCATTACTTCCAATCTGCTTTTATTTTTAGGTCTGAAGTGATTCTCTGGTAGGCAGCAGAGAGATGGGTCTTGCTTCCTCTTTACACTCTATGTTTTCTGATTGAGTTATTTAGTCCTTTTTTGTTAAAGCAATCATTGATAAAGTATTTGTATCTCTCTAGATTACTTCACAAGGAAAAGTGTGACAGGCTTCGCTCTGAGAAGGAGGTCTGCGTGGAACGCCTCTTTCAACTCACGGCTTGTTTCTGGCTGACGGAAGGCTTCTCAAGGGTGTGTACGGAAGCCTACAAAAAAGCGCCTACACTTCACTCTCCGGGGGGAAATAAAAGCAGGAACCCAAAAGCATCGGTGAGAAACCGTCTCTCAACGAACTCCTTCTTTCCTGACGAGACAGAAACATGTTCAACTGTGTGTGTGTGTGTGTGTGTGTGTGTGCGCGCGTGCGCGCGTGAGGGAATAAGGAATGTGCCATGCCCTCACCTGGGAAAAGCAAGTCTGCGTATAGGGCAACTCTCCACTAACATCTTCAGGTATCCTTGAGAGAGAAGCATTTCCAAAAGTGGGTGTGGAAGCATCATGAATGTGCCGTACGCTTTACTACCTTTCAACACCCAAACTCAACATCCAAAAAACAAATAAGTGAGTCAAGAAATGGGCAGAAGATATGAACAGATATTTCTCCAAAGAAGACACACAAATGGCCAACAGACATATGACAAACTGCTCAACATCACTTGGCATGGGGAAAAAGAAACCCAAATGACATTGAGATACCACTTCACACCAGTCAGAATTGCAAAAATTAACAAGCGAAGAAATAACAAATGTTGGTGAGGAGAAAGGGGAACTCTCTTACACTTCTAAGTGGGAATGAAAACTGGTACAGCCACTTTGGAAAACAATATGGACGTTCCTCAAGAACTTAAAACAGAGCTCCCTTACAACCCAGCAATTTTATTTACCCCAAAGCTACAAATGTAGTGATCTGAAGGGGCAACGACACCCCGAATGTTTATAGCGACATTGTCCACAATAGCCAAACCGTGGAAGGAACCAAGACATCCATCGACAGATAAATGGATAAAGAAAACATGGTATATACATATACAATGGAATATGACTCAGCCATCAGAAAGGATCAATATTAGCATATCGATGTGGATGGCACTGGAGGGTATTATGCTGAGCAAAATAAGTCAGTCAGAGAAAAACAATTATTATATGGTTTTACTCATATGTGGAATAGAAGGAACAGCACAGAGGATCATAGGGGAAGGGAGGGAAAATGAATGCGAAGAAACCAGAGAGGAAGAAAATCCATGACAGGTTCCTAACTATTGGAAACCAACTGAGGGTTGCTGGAGGAAAGGTGGCTGGGGAGATGGGGTAACTGTGTGATGGGCATTAAGGAATGCCTGTGATGTGATGAACACTGGGTGTTATACACAACTGATGAATTGTGGAACGCTACATTTGAAACTACTGGTGTACTCTATGTTGGCTAATTCAATTTCAATTTTAAAAAACTCTATTTGGTCTGATATAAGGATTGCTACTCTGACTTCTTTTGACATCCACTTGCATGATTAATGTTTCTCCATCTCTTAATTTCCATCTGCAGGTGTCTTTAGGTGTGAAATCTTTTATACATATATACAAACTCTGTCATGCTCTTTTGCTTGGAGCATTTCGTCCACTTACATTCAAACTAATTATCATTAGACATGTATTTATTGATGTTTTGTTACTTGTTTCAGAGTTTTTTGTGTAGTTTTTCTCTGATCCTTTCTTCTCTTGCTCTCTCTCTCATGGTTTGCTCGTTTTCTTTAATGATATTCTTGGATTTCTTTCCCTTTATCTTTTGCATGTGTATTAGTGCTTTGGGTTTGTGGTGACCCCCTGGATTATATATAGCCTTTTCAGTCTATATTAAGTTGAATGCTGTTTAAGTTCAAACCCACTGTTGACTCCTCCTCATGTGTTAGGGTATATGTTTTCATATTTTACATACTTTTATTTTGTGAATCCCTTAACTGATTTTTACAGAAATACTTAATTTTACTGCTTCCTTGATTCATTATTGTCCTACTCTCACTTACGGTTTTTTTCCACTCATAGTGTCCCCTTCAATATTTTTTGTAGTTAATTTAGTGGTCATGAACTCTTTTAGTTTGTGTGGCTAAGAAACTCTTTTTCTCCCCTTCTTTTCTGAAGGATAGGCTTGCTGGATAAATTATTCCTTGCTGCAGGTTTTTCTCATTCAGCACTTTGAATATTTAACGCCACTTTCTTCTGTCCTGCATAGTTTCTGCTGAAAACTCAGCTGATAGCTTTATGGGCTTTCCCTTGCATGTTACCTGTCTTCTTTTATCTTGCTGCTTTCAATGTTTTTTCTTTATCACTACCTTTTCCCATTTGGATTACTATGTGTCTTCATGTCGACCTCCTTCGGTTGATTTTGTGGGAGGGGATCTCTATGCCTTATGGATTTGTATAGGTTTCCTTCACCAGATTAGGTTAAGTTTTCAGCTCTTCTTTGGTCAAATAGATTTTCTGTCCCCTTTTCCCCCTTTTCACCTTCTGGGATCCCTCTAATGTGGGTGTTGTTACACTGGATGGAGTCACTGAATTCCCTAAGTCTCTTCTCATTTTTGCATACTTCTTTTTCCTCTCATTTTTTCCGCTTGATTACTTTCCATTACTGTCTTCTAGTTCATTAATTTGTTCCTCTGCTTCGTCCATCCTGCTAATTATTCTATCTAGTATATTCTTAATTACATTTATTGTGTTCCACATCTCTGATTATTTCTTTCATATCTCTTTGTTTAGAGTCTCAATGATGTTCCCCCTTCTGATGTCCTCCCTCTATTCATTTCCCCAGTGAGTATCTTTATAATTGTTATCTTAAATTTTCTCTCAGGCATGTTCCTTATATCCATTTTGTTTAGGTCTCTTGCTGTGGCTTTGTCCTCTTCTTTCGTTTAGGACATAGTCCTCTGTCTGCTCATTTGGCCTACTTCTCAGAGAATATCTCTCTGTTAGGAAGGTCAGATATATTGCTTGTTCTTGAAAATACTGGGCAGTACATACATTTTTAACGTGGTGATGCTGGTTCTCCTCTGAAGGTAATGCATAGCAACAACAGAGACTGGATCTGGACTGTGTCATTGTGCAGAACACATGGGGTGTGCTGTTTTAACAAGACGCATGCGTGTTCTGTAGGTGATGGGGAGACATATTGTTCTCAAGGATTGTGTGGGTCTTATCAGGGAGGGTATCCACAGCACTGGGACTGAAGCAGGTCTGGTAGGTGTGGGGATGGGCCATGGTTTATGCAAGTTAGTGATTGCTAGATTGTGCCTGGTCTTGCAGGTAGGTGTCTGTTTACAATGAGGGGCCGTAGAGGGAAATGGCACCTGCCAGCTCCTTTGTTCCTGGACAAGTCCCTTAGCAAACTCTGAGTTCAGGAACTATGTCTCCCTTGTTTAGTCCTCAAGCACCTTTCATCCTGCTTCACACAAGCTTCTCCAGACTGTTTGCTCTGCTTTCTCTTTAAGGACAGATCTCAGCTTCCTATCACCTTCTGTGCTCTCTCAGAGCTGAGACAGCTGATTTTTAAAAGTTCCAAGCTTTAGGTCTGCTGGTTGTAGACACTGACAAATTTCATCCCTTCTGATTTTCAAAGCCATAAGCTATGAGGATGTCTCTACGCTTTAGAGGCTCCCCGGTGTAGTAGTTTGTTTCTGGCCCCTCTGTGACTGTGGTTCCCTCCCTCTGGTGGTCAGAAATATGGGGTTTAGATTCCTACAGAGTCCTTGTCCTTCCTACCATCTTTGATGTGATTTCCTCTCTCCATTTAGTTGTAGAGTTTTGTTGGGAAATCTGAAGGTCCATTTCTGGGTGACTCTGGTGTGAGTGTGATCTAGTTGTATCTGTGGGAGGAGGTGAGTTTAGGGTCCTTCTACACTGCCATCTTCCCCACAATTCAGTTTATTTTGTCTCATAAAAATATTACGACTCCAACTTTCTTTTCACTTCCATTTGCATGATAAATGGTTTTGTTTCCCATTACTTCCAATCTGCTTTTATTTTTAGGTCTGAAGTGATTCTCTGGTAGGCAGCAGAGAGATGGGTCTTGCTTCCTCTTTACACTCTATGTTTTCTGATTGAGTTATTTAGTCCTTTTTTGTTAAAGCAATCATTGATAAAGTATTTGTATCTCTCTAGTTTACTTCACAAGGAAAAGTGTGACAGGCTTCGCTCTGAGAAGGAGGTCTGCGTGGAACGCCTCTTTCAACTCACGGCTTGTTTCTGGCTGACGGAAGGCTTCTCAAGGGTGTGTACGGAAGCCTACGGTAAAAGCGCCTACACTTCACTCTCCGGGGGGAAATAAAAGCAAGAACCCAAAAGCATCGGTGAGAAACAGTCTCTCAACGAACACCTTCTTTCCTGACGAGACAGAAACATGTTCAACTCTGTGTGTGTGTGTGTGTGTGTGTGTGTGTGTGTGTGCGCGCGCGCGCGTGAGGGAATAAGGAATGTGCCATGCCCTCACCTGGGAAAAGCAAGTCTGCGTATACGGCAACTCTCCACTAACATCTTCAGGTATCCTTGAGAGAGAAGCATTTCCAAAAGTGGGTGTGGAAGCATCATGAATGTGCCGTACGCTTTACTACCTTTCAACACCCAAACTCAACATCCAAAAAACAAATAAGTGAGTCAAGAAATGGGCAGAAGATATGAACAGATATTTCTCCAAAGAAGACACACAAATGGCCAACAGACATATGACAAACTGCTCAACATCACTTGGCATGGGGAAAAAGAAACCCAAATGACAATGAGATACCACTTCACACCAGTCAGAATTGCAAAAATTAACAAGCGAAGAAATAACAAATGTTGGTGAGGAGAAAGGGGAACTCTCTTACACTTCTAAGTGGGAATGAAAACTGGTACAGCCACTTTGGAAAACAATATGGAGGTTCCTCAAGAACTTAAAACAGAGCTCTCTTACAACCCAGCAATTTTATTTACCCCAAAGCTACAAATGTAGTGATCTGAAGGGGCAACGGCACCCCGAATGTTTAGAGCAACATTGTCCACAATAGCCAAACCGTGGAAGGAACCAAGACATCCATCGACAGATAAATGGATAAAGAAAACATGGTATATACATATACAATGGAATATGACTCAGCCATTAGAAAGGATCAATATTTAGCATATCGATGTGGATGGCACTGGAGGGTATTATGCTGAGCAAAATAAGTCAGTCAGAGAAAAACAATTATTATATGGTTTTACTCATATGTGGAATAGAAGGAACAGCACAGAGGATCATAGGGGAAGGGAGGGAAAATGAATGCGAAGAAACCAGAGAGGAAGAAAATCCATGACAGGTTCCTAACTATTGGAAACCAACTGAGGGTTGCTGGAGGAAAGGTGGCTGGGGAGATGGGGTAACTGTGTGATGGGCATTAAGGAATGCCTGTGATGTGATGAACACTGGGTGTTATACACAACTGATGAATTGTGGAACGCTACATTTGAAACTACTGGTGTACTCTATGTTGGCTAATTCAATTTCAATTTTAAAAAACTCTATTTGGTCTGATATAAGGATTGCTACTCTGACTTCTTTTGACATCCACTTGCATGATTAATGTTTCTCCATCTCTTAATTTCCATCTGCAGGTGTCTTTAGGTGTGAAATCTTTTATACATATATACAAACTCTGTCATGCTCTTTTGCTTGGAGCATTTCGTCCACTTACATTCAAACTAATTATCATTAGACATGTATTTATTGATGTTTTGTTACTTGTTTCAGAGTTTTTTGTGTAGTTTTTCTCTGATCCTTTCTTCTCTTGCTCTCTCTCTCATGGTTTGCTCGTTTTCTTTAATGATATTCTTGGATTTCTTTCCCTTTATCTTTTGCATGTGTATTAGTGCTTTGGGTTTCTGGTGACCCCCTGGATTATATATAGCCTTTTCAGTGTATATTAAGTTGAATGCTGTTTAAGTTCAAACCCACTGTTGACTCCTCCTCATGTGTTAGGGTATATGTTTTCATATTTTACATACTTTTATTTTGTGAATCCCTTAACTGATTTTTACAGAAATACTTAATTTTACTGCTTCCTTGATTCATTATTGTCCTACTCTCACTTACGATTTTTTTCCACTCATAGTGTCCCCTTCAATATTTTTTGTAGTTAATTTAGTGGTCATGAACTCTTTTAGTTTGTGTGGCTAAGAAACTCTTTTTCTCCCCTTCTTTTCTGAAGGATAGGCTTGCTGGATAAATTATTCCTTGCTGCAGGTTTTTCTCATTCAGCACTTTGAATATTTAACGCCACTTTCTTCTGTCCTGCATAGTTTCTGCTGAAAACTCAGCTGATAGCTTTATGGGCTTTCCCTTGCATGTTAACTGTCTTCTTTTATCTTGCTGCTTTCAATGTTTTTTCTTTATCACTACCTTTTCCCATTTGGATTACTATGTGTCTTCATGTCGACCTCCTTCGGTTGATTTTGTGGGAGGGGATCTCTATGCCTTATGGATTTGTATAGGTTTCCTTCACCAGATTAGGTTAAGTTTTCAGCTCTTCTTTGGTCAAATAGATTTTCTGTCCCCTTTTCCCCCTTTTCACCTTCTGGGATCCCTCTAATGTGGGTGTTGTTACACTGGATGGAGTCACTGAATTCCCTAAGTCTCTTCTCATTTTTGCATACTTCTTTTTCCTCTCATTTTTCCCGCTTGATTACTTTCCATTACTGTCTTCTAGTTCATTAATTTGTTCCTCTGCTTCGTCCATCCTGCTAATTATTCTATCTAGTATATTCTTAATTACATTTCTTGTGTTCCACATCTCTGATTATTTCTTTCATATCTCTTTGTTAAGAGTCTCAATGATGTTCCCCCTTCTGATGTCCTCCCTCTATTCATTTCCCCAGTGAGTATCTTTATAATAGTTATCTTAAATTTTCTCTCAGGCATGTTCCTTATATCCATTTTGTTTAGGTCTCTTGCTGTGGCTTTGTCCTCTTCTTTCGTTTAGGACATAGTCCTCTGTCTGCTCATTTGGCCTACTTCTCAGAGAATATCTCTCTGTTAGGAAGGTCAGATATATTGCTTGTTCTTGAAAATACTGGGCAGTACATACATTTTTAACGTGGTGATGCTGGTTCTCCTCTGAAGGTAATGCATAGCAACAACAGAGACTGGATCTGGACTGTGTCATTGTGCACAACACATGGGGTGTGCTGTTTTAACAAGACGCATGCGTGTTCTGTAGGTGATGGGGAGACATATTGTTCTCAAGGATTGTGTGGGTCTTATCAGGGAGGGTATCCACAGCACTGGGACTGAAGCAGGTGTGGTAGGTGTGGGGATGGGCCATGGTTTATGGAAGTTAGTGATTGCTAGATTGTGCTTGGTCTTGCAGGTAGGCGTGTGTTTATAATGAGGGGCCGTAGAGGGAAATGGCACCTGCCAGCTCCTTTGTTCCTGGACAAGTCCCTTAGCAAACTCTGAGTTCAGGAACTATGTCTCCCTTGTTTAGTCCTCAAGCACCTTTCAACCTGCTTCACCCAAGCTTCTCCAGACTGTTTGCTCTGCTTTCTCTTTAAGGACAGATCTCAGCTTCCTATCACCTTCTGTGCTCTCTCAGAGCTGAGACAGCTGATTTTTAAAAGTTCCAAGCTTTAGGTCTGCTGGTTGTAGACACTCACAAATTTCATCCCTTCTGATTTTCAAAGCCATAAGCTATGAGGATGTCTCTACGCTTTAGAGGCTCCCCGGTGTAGTAGTTTGTTTCTGGCCCCTCTGTGACTGTGGTTCCCTCCCTCTGGTGGTCAGAAATATGGGGTTTAGATTCCTACAGAGTCCTTGTCCTTCCTACCATCTTTGATGTGATTTCCTCTCTCCATTTAGTTGTAGAGTTTTGTTGGGAAATCTGAAGGTCCATTTCTGGGTGACTCTGGTGTGAGTGTGATCTAGTTGTATCTGTGGGAGGAGGTGAGTTTAGGGTCCTTCTACACTGCCATCTTCCCCACAATTCAGTTTATTTTGTCTCATAAAAATATTACGACTCCAACTTTCTTTTCACTTCCATTTGCATGATAAATGGTTTTGTTTCCCATTACTTCCAATCTGCTTTTATTTTTAGGTCTGAAGTGATTCTCTGGTAGGCAGCAGAGAGATGGGTCTTGCTTCCTCTTTACACTCTATGTTTTCTGATTGAGTTATTTAGTCCTTTTTTGTTAAAGCAATCATTGATAAAGTATTTGTATCTCTCTAGTTTACTTCACAAGGAAAATTGTGACAGGCTTCGCTCTGAGAAGGAGGTCTGCGTGGAACGCCTCTTTCAACTCACGGCTTTTTTCTGGCTGACGGAAGGCTTCTCAAGGGTGTGTACGGAAGCCTACGGAAAAAGCGCCTACACTTCACTCTCCGGGGGGAAATAAAAGCAAGAACCCAAAAGCATCGGCGAGAAACCGTCTCTCAACGAACACCTTCTTTCCTGACGAGACAGAAACATGTTCAACTCTGTGTGTGTGTGTGTGTGTGTGTGTGTGTGTGCGCGCGCGCGCGTGAGGGAATAAGGAATGTGCCATGCCCTCACCTGGGAAAAGCAAGTCTGCGTATACGGCAACTCTCCACTAACATCTTCAGGTATCCTTGAGAGAGAAGCATTTCCAAAAGTGGGTGTGGAAGCATCATGAATGTGCCGTACGCTTTACTACCTTTCAACACCCAAACTCAACATCCAAAAAACAAATAAGTGAGTCAAGAATTGGGCAGAAGATATGAACAGATATTTCTCCAAAGAAGACACACAAATGGCCAACAGACATATGACAAACTGCTCAACATCACTTGGCATGGGGAAAAAGAAACCCAAATGACATTGAGATACCACTTCACACCAGTCAGAACTGCAAAAATTAACAAGCGAAGAAATAACAAATGTTGGTGAGGAGAAAGGGGAACTCTCTTACACTTCTAAGTGGGAATGAAAACTGGTACAGCCACTTTGGAAAACAATATGGACGTTCCTCAAGAACTTAAAACAGAGCTCCCTTACAACCCAGCAATTTTATTTACCCCAAAGCTACAAATGTAGTGATGTGAAGGGGCAACGACACCCCGAATGTTTATAGCGACATTGTCCACAATAGCCAAACCGTGGAAGGAACCAAGACATCCATCGACAGATAAATGGATAAAGAAAACATGGTATATACATATACAATGGAATATGACTCAGCCATCAGAAAGGATCAATATTAGCATATCGATGTGGATGGCACTGGAGGGTATTATGCTGAGCAAAATAAGTCAGTCAGAGAAAAACAATTATTATATGGTTTTACTCATATGTGGAATAGAAGGAACAGCACAGAGGATCATAGGGGAAGGGAGGGAAAATGAATGCGAAGAAACCAGAGAGGAAGAAAATCCATGACAGGTTCCTAACTATTGGAAACCAACTGAGGGTTGCTGGAGGAAAGGTGGCTGGGGAGATGGGGTAACTGTGTGATGGGCATTAAGGAATGCCTGTGATGTGATGAACACTGGGTGTTATACACAACTGATGAATTGTGGAACGCTACATTTGAAACTACTGGTGTACTCTATGTTGGCTAATTCAATTTCAATTTTAAAAAACTCTATTTGGTCTGATATAAGGATTGCTACTCTGACTTCTTTTGACATCCACTTGCATGATTAATGTTTCTCCATCTCTTAATTTCCATCTGCAGGTGCCTTTAGGTGTGAAATCTTTTATACATATATACAAACTCTGTCATGCTCTTTTGCTTGGAGCATTTCGTCCACTTACATTCAAACTAATTATCATTAGACATGTATTTATTGATGTTTTGTTACTTGTTTCAGAGTTTTTTGTGTAGTTTTTCTCTGATCCTTTCTTCTCTTGCTCTCTCTCTCATGGTTTGCTCGTTTTCTTTAATGATATTCTTGGATTTCTTTCCCTTTATCTTTTGCATGTGTATTAGTGCTTTGGGTTTCTGGTGACCCCCTGGATTATATATAGCCTTTTCAGTCTATATTAAGTTGAATGCTGTTTAAGTTCAAACCCACTGTTGACTCCTCCTCATGTGTTAGGGTATATGTTTTCATATTTTACATACTTTTATTTTGTGAATCCCTTAACTGATTTTTACAGAAATACTTAATTTTACTGCTTCCTTGATTCATTATTGTCCTACTCTCACTTACGGTTTTTTTCCACTCATAGTGTCCCCTTCAATATTTTTTGTAGTTAATTTAGTGGTCATGAACTCTTTTAGTTTGTGTGGCTAAGAAACTCTTTTTCTCCCCTTCTTTTCTGAAGGATAGGCTTGCTGGATAAATTATTCCTTGCTGCAGGTTTTTCTCATTCAGCACTTTGAATATTTAACGCCACTTTCTTCTGTCCTGCATAGTTTCTGCTGAAAACTCAGCTGATAGCTTTATGGGCTTTCCCTTGCATGTTAACTGTCTTCTTTTATCTTGCTGCTTTCAATGTTTTTTCTTTATCACTACCTTTTCCCATTTGGATTACTATGTGTCTTCATGTCGACCTCCTTCGGTTGATTTTGTGGGAGGGGATCTCTATGCCTTATGGATTTGTATAGGTTTCCTTCACCAGATTAGGTTAAGTTTTCAGCTCTTCTTTGGTCAAATAGATTTTCTGTCCCCTTTTCCCCCTTTTCACCTTCTGGGATCCCTCTAATGTGGGTGTTGTTACACTGGATGGAGTCACTGAATTCCCTAAGTCTCTTCTCATTTTTGCATACTTCTTTTTCCTCTCATTTTTTCCGCTTGATTACTTTCCATTACTGTCTTCTAGTTCATTAATTTGTTCCTCTGCTTCGTCCATCCTGCTAATTATTCTATGTAGTATATTCTTAATTACATTTATTGTGTTCCACATCTCTGATTATTTCTTTCATATCTCTTTGTTAAGAGTCTCAATGATGTTCCCCCTTCTGATGTCCTCCCTCTATTCATTTCCCCAGTGAGTATCTTTATAATTGTTATCTTAAATTTTCTCTCAGGCATGTTCCTTATATCCATTTTGTTTAGGTCTCTTGCTGTGGCTTTGTCCTCTTCTTTCGTTTAGGACATAGTCCTCTGTCTGCTCATTTGGCCTACTTCTCAGAGAATATCTCTCTGTTAGGAAGGTCAGATATATTGCTTGTTCTTGAAAATACTGGGCAGTACATACATTTTTAACGTGGTGATGCTGGTTCTCCTCTGAAGGTAATGCATAGCAACAACAGAGACTGGATCTGGACTGTGTCATTGTGCACAACACATGGGGTGTGCTGTTTTAACAAGACGCATGCGTGTTCTGTAGGTGATGGGGAGACATATTGTTCTCAAGGATTGTGTGGGTCTTATCAGGGAGGGTATCCACAGCACTGGGACTGAAGCAGGTCTGGTAGGTGTGGGGATGGGCCATGGTTTATGCAAGTTAGTGATTGCTAGATTGTGCTTGGTCTTGCAGGTAGGTGTCTGTTTACAATGAGGGGCCGTAGAGGGAAATGGCACCTGCCAGCTCCTTTGTTCCTGGACAAGTCCCTTAGCAAACTCTGAGTTCAGGAACTATGTCTCCCTTGTTTAGTCCTCAAGCACCTTTCAACCTGCTTCACCCAAGCTTCTCCAGACTGTTTGCTCTGCTTTCTCTTTAAGGACAGATCTCAGCTTCCTATCACCTTCTGTGCTCTCTCAGAGCTGAGACAGCTGATTTTTAAAAGTTCCAAGCTTTAAGTCTGCTGGTTGTAGACACTCACAAATTTCATCCCTTCTGATTTTCAAAGCCATAAGCTATGAGGATGTCTCTACGCTTTAGAGGCTCCCCGGTGTAGTAGTTTGTTTCTGGCCCCTCTGTGACTGTGGTTCCCTCCCTCTGGTGGTCAGAAATATGGGGTTTAGATTCCTACAGAGTCCTTGTCCTTCCTACCATCTTTGATGTGATTTCCTCTCTCCATTTAGTTGTAGAGTTTTGTTGGGAAATCTGAAGGTCCATTTCTGGGTGACTCTGGTGTGAGTGTGATCTAGTTGTATCTGTGGGAGGAGGTGAGTTTAGGGTCCTTCTACACTGCCATCTTCCCCACAATTCAGTTTATTTTGTCTCATAAAAATATTACGACTCCAACTTTCTTTTCACTTCCATTTGCATGATAAATGGTTTTGTTTCCCATTACTTCCAATCTGCTTTTATTTTTAGGTCTGAAGTGATTCTCTGGTAGGCAGCAGAGAGATGGGTCTTGCTTCCTCTTTACACTCTATGTTTTCTGATTGAGTTATTTAGTCCTTTTTTGTTAAAGCAATCATTGATAAAGTATTTGTATCTCTCTAGTTTACTTCACAAGGAAAAGTGTGACAGGCTTCGCTCTGAGAAGGAGGTCTGCGTGGAACGCCTCTTTCAACTCACGGCTTTTTTCTGGCTGACGGAAGGCTTCTCAAGGGTGTGTACGGAAGCCTACGGAAAAAGCGCTTACACTTCACTCTCCGGGGGGAAATAAAAGCAAGAACCCAAAAGCATCGGCGAGAAACCGTCTCTCAACGAACACCTTCTTTCCTGACGAGACAGAAACATGTTCAACTCTGTGTGTGTGTGTGTGTGTGTGTGTGTGTGTGTGCGCGCGCGCGCGTGAGGGAATAAGGAATGTGCCATGCCCTCACCTGGGAAAAGCAAGTCTGCGTATACGGCAACTCTCCACTAACATATTCAGGTATCCTTGAGAGAGAAGCATTTCCAAAAGTGGTTGTGGAAGCATCATGAATGTGCCGTACGCTTTACTACCTTTCAACACCCAAACTCAACATCCAAAAAACAAATAAGTGAGTCAAGAAATGGGCAGAAGATATGAACAGATATTTCTCCAAAGAAGACACACAAATGGCCAACAGACATATGACAAACTGCTCAACATCACTTGGCATGGGGAAAAAGAAACCCAAATGACAATGAGATACCACTTCACACCAGTCAGAATTGCAAAAATTAACAAGCGAAGAAATAACAAATGTTGGTGAGGAGAAAGGGGAACTCTCTTACACTTCTAAGTGGGAATGAAAACTGGTACAGCCACTTTGGAAAACAATATGGAGGTTCCTCAAGAACTTAAAACAGAGCTCCCTTACAACCCAGCAATTTTATTTACCCCAAAGCTACAAATGTAGTGATCTGAAGGGGCAACGGCACCCCGAATGTTTATAGCAACATTGTCCACAATAGCCAAACCGTGGAAGGAACCAAGACATCCATCGACAGATAAATGGATAAAGAAAACATGGTATATACATATACAATGGAATATGACTCAGCTATCAGAAAGGATCAATATTGAGCATATCGATGTGGATGGCACTGGAGGGTATTATGCTGAGCAAAATAAGTCAGTCAGAGAAAAACAATTATTATATGGTTTTACTCATATGTGGAATAGAAGGAACAGCACAGAGGATCATAGGGGAAGGGAGGGAAAATGAATGCGAAGAAACCAGAGAGGAAGAAAATCCATGACAGGTTCCTAACTATTGGAAACCAACTGAGGGTTGCTGGAGGAAAGGTGGCTGGGGAGATGGGGTAACTGTGTGATGGGCATTAAGGAATGCCTGTGATGTGATGAACACTGGGTGTTATACACAACTGATGAATTGTGGAACGCTACATTTGAAACTACTGGTGTACTCTATGTTGGCTAATTCAATTTCAATTTTAAAAAACTCTATTTGGTCTGATATAAGGATTGCTACTCTGACTTCTTTTGACATCCACTTGCATGATTAATGTTTCTCCATCTCTTAATTTCCATCTGCAGGTGTCTTTAGGTGTGAAATCTTTTATACATATATACAAACTCTGTCATGCTCTTTTGCTTGGAGCATTTCGTCCACTTACATTCAAACTAATTATCATTAGACATGTATTTATTGATGTTTTGTTACTTGTTTCAGAGTTTTTTGTGTAGTTTTTCTCTGATCCTTTCTTCTCTTGCTCTCTCTCTCATGGTTTGCTCGTTTTCTTTAATGATATTCTTGGATTTCTTTCCCTTTATCTTTTGCATGTGTATTAGTGCTTTGGGTTTGTGGTGACCCCCTGGATTATATATAGCCTTTTCAGTCTATATTAAGTTGAATGCTGTTTAAGTTCAAACCCACTGTTGACTCCTCCTCATGTGTTAGGGTATATGTTTTCATATTTTACATACTTTTATTTTGTGAATCCCTTAACTGATTTTTACAGAAATACTTAATTTTACTGCTTCCTTGATTCATTATTGTCCTACTCTCACTTACGGTTTTTTTCCACTCATAGTGTCCCCTTCAATATTTTTTGTAGTTAATTTAGTGGTCATGAACTCTTTTAGTTTGTGTGGCTAAGAAACTCTTTTTCTCCCCTTCTTTTCTGAAGGATAGGCTTGCTGGATAAATTATTCCTTGCTGCAGGTTTTTCTCATTCAGCACTTTGAATATTTAACGCCACTTTCTTCTGTCCTGCATAGTTTCTGCTGAAAACTCACCTGATAGCTTTATGGGCTTTCCCTTGCATGTTAACTGTCTTCTTTTATCTTGCTGCTTTCAATGTTTTTTCTTTATCACTACCTTTTCCCATTTGGATTACTATGTGTCTTCATGTCGACCTCCTTCGGTTGATTTTGTGGGAGGGGATCTCTATGCCTTATGGATTTGTATAGGTTTCCTTCACCAGATTAGGTTAAGTTTTCAGCTCTTCTTTGGTCAAATAGATTTTCTGTCCCCTTTTCCCCCTTTTCACCTTCTGGGATCCCTCTAATGTGGGTGTTGTTACACTGGATGGAGTCACTGAATTCCCTAAGTCTCTTCTCATTTTTGCATACTTCTTTTTCCTCTCATTTTTTCCGCTTGATTACTTTCCATTACTGTCTTCTAGTTCATTAATTTGTTCCTCTGCTTCGTCCATCCTGCTAATTATTCTATCTAGTATATTCTTAATTACATTTATTGTGTTCCACATCTCTGATTATTTCTTTCATATCTCTTTGTTAAGAGTCTCAATGATGTTCCCCCTTCTGATGTCCTCCCTCTATTCATTTCCCCAGTGAGTATCTTTATAATTGCTATCTTAAATTTTCTCTCAGGCATGTTCCTTATATCCATTTTGTTTAGGTCTCTTGCTGTGGCTTTGTCCTCTTCTTTCGTTTAGGACATAGTCCTCTGTCTGCTCATTTGGCCTACTTCTCAGAGAATATCTCTCTGTTAGGAAGGTCAGATATATTGCTTGTTCTTGAAAATACTGGGCAGTACATACATTTTTAACGTGGTGATGCTGGTTCTCCTCTGAAGGTAATGCATAGCAACAACAGAGACTGGATCTGGACTGTGTCATTGTGCACAACACATGGGGTGTGCTGTTTTAACAAGACGCATGCGTGTTCTGTAGGTGATG
The DNA here is from genome assembly GCF_037043125.1 of Eumetopias jubatus. Taxonomy (NCBI): domain Eukaryota; kingdom Metazoa; phylum Chordata; class Mammalia; order Carnivora; family Otariidae; genus Eumetopias; species Eumetopias jubatus. The sequence continues at coordinate 1,032,246 of NW_028274870.1, forward strand.
GGGAGACATATTGTTCTCAAGGATTGTGTGGGTCTTATCAGGGAGGGTATCCACAGCACTGGGACTGAAGCAGGTCTGGTAGGTGTGGGGATGGGCCATGGTTTATGCAAGTTAGTGATTGCTAGATTGTGCTTGGTCTTGCAGGTAGGTGTCTGTTTACAATGAGGGGCCGTAGAGGGAAATGGCACCTGCCAGCTCCTTTGTTCCTGGACAAGTCCCTTAGCAAACTCTGAGTTCAGGAACTATGTCTCCCTTGTTTAGTCCTCAAGCACCTTTCAACCTGCTTCACCCAAGCTTCTCCAGACTGTTTGCTCTGCTTTCTCTTTAAGGACAGATCTCAGCTTCCTATCACCTTCTGTGCTCTCTCAGAGCTGAGACAGCTGATTTTTAAAAGTTCCAAGCTTTAGGTCTGCTGGTTGTAGACACTCACAAATTTCATCCCTTCTGATTTTCAAAGCCATAAGCTATGAGGATGTCTCTACGCTTTAGAGGCTCCCCGGTGTAGTAGTTTGTTTCTGGCCCCTCTGTGACTGTGGTTCCCTCCCTCTGGTGGTCAGAAATATGGGGTTTAGATTCCTACAGAGTCCTTGTCCTTCCTACCATCTTTGATGTGATTTCCTCTCTCCATTTAGTTGTAGAGTTTTGTTGGGAAATCTGAAGGTCCATTTCTGGGTGACTCTGGTGTGAGTGTGATCTAGTTGTATCTGTGGGAGGAGGTGAGTTTAGGGTCCTTCTACACTGCCATCTTCCCCACAATTCAGTTTATTTTGTCTCATAAAAATATTACGACTCCAACTTTCTTTTCACTTCCATTTGCATGATAAATGGTTTTGTTTCCCATTACTTCCAATCTGCTTTTATTTTTAGGTCTGAAGTGATTCTCTGGTAGGCAGCAGAGAGATGGGTCTTGCTTCCTCTTTACACTCTATGTTTTCTGATTGAGTTATTTAGTCCTTTTTTGTTAAAGCAATCATTGATAAAGTATTTGTATCTCTCTAGTTTACTTCACAAGGAAAAGTGTGACAGGCTTCGCTCTGAGAAGGAGGTCTGCGTGGAACGCCTCTTTCAACTCACGGCTTGTTTCTGGCTGACGGAAGGCTTCTCAAGGGTGTGTACGGAAGCCTACGGAAAAAGCGCCTACACTTCACTCTGCGGGGGGAAATAAAAGCAAGAACCCAAAAGCATCGGCGAGAAACCGTCTCTCAACGAACACCTTCTTTCCTGACGAGACAGAAACATGTTCAACTCTGTGTGTGTGTGTGTGTGTGTGTGTGTGTGCGCGCGCGCGCGTGAGGGAATAAGGAATGTGCCATGCCCTCACCTGGGAAAAGCAAGTCTGCGTATACGGCAACTCTCCACTAACATCTTCAGGTATCCTTGAGAGAGAAGCATTTCCAAAAGTGGGTGTGGAAGCATCATGAATGTGCCGTACGCTTTACTACCTTTCAACACCCAAACTCAACATCCAAAAAACAAATAAGTGAGTCAAGAAATGGGCAGAAGATATGAACAGATATTTCTCCAAAGAAGACACACAAATGGCCAACAGACATATGACAAACTGCTCAACATCACTTGGCATGGGGAAAAAGAAACCCAAATGACATTGAGATACCACTTCACACCAGTCAGAATTGCAAAAATTAACAAGCGAAGAAATAACAAATGTTGGTGAGGAGAAAGGGGAACTCTCTTACACTTCTAAGTGGGAATGAAAACTGGTACAGCCACTTTGGAAAACAATATGGACGTTCCTCAAGAACTTAAAACAGAGCTCCCTTACAACCCAGCAATTTTATTTACCCCAAAGCTACAAATGTAGTGATCTGAAGGGGCAACGACACCCCGAATGTTTATAGCAACATTGTCCACAATAGCCAAACCGTGGAAGGAACCAAGACATCCATCGACAGATAAATGGATAAAGAAAACATGGTATATACATATACAATGGAATATGACTCAGCCATCAGAAAGGATCAATATTAGCATATCGATGTGGATGGCACTGGAGGGTATTATGCTGAGCAAAATAAGTCAGTCAGAGAAAAACAATTATTATATGGTTTTACTCATATGTGGAATAGAAGGAACAGCACAGAGGATCATAGGGGAAGGGAGGGAAAATGAATGCGAAGAAACCAGAGAGGAAGAAAATCCATGACAGGTTCCTAACTATTGGAAACCAACTGAGGGTTGCTGGAGGAAAGGTGGCTGGGGAGATGGGGTAACTGTGTGATGGGCATTAAGGAATGCCTGTGATGTGATGAACACTGGGTGTTATACACAACTGATGAATTGTGGAACGCTACATTTGAAACTACTGGTGTACTCTATGTTGGCTAATTCAATTTCAATTTTAAAAAACTCTATTTGGTCTGATATAAGGATTGCTACTCTGACTTCTTTTGACATCCACTTGCATGATTAATGTTTCTCCATCTCTTAATTTCCATCTGCAGGTGCCTTTAGGTGTGAAATCTTTTATACATATATACAAACTCTGTCATGCTCTTTTGCTTGGAGCATTTCGTCCACTTACATTCAAACTAATTATCATTAGACATGTATTTATTGATGTTTTGTTACTTGTTTCAGAGTTTTTTGTGTAGTTTTTCTCTGATCCTTTCTTCTCTTGCTCTCTCTCTCATGGTTTGCTCGTTTTCTTTAATGATATTCTTGGATTTCTTTCCCTTTATCTTTTGCATGTGTATTAGTGCTTTGGGTTTCTGGTGACCCCCTGGATTATATATAGCCTTTTCAGTCTATATTAAGTTGAATGCTGTTTAAGTTCAAACCCACTGTTGACTCCTCCTCATGTGTTAGGGTATATGTTTTCATATTTTACATACTTTTATTTTGTGAATCCCTTAACTGATTTTTACAGAAATACTTAATTTTACTGCTTCCTTGATTCATTATTGTCCTACTCTCACTTACGGTTTTTTTCCACTCATAGTGTCCCCTTCAATATTTTTTGTAGTTAATTTAGTGGTCATGAACTCTTTTAGTTTGTGTGGCTAAGAAACTCTTTTTCTCCCCTTCTTTTCTGAAGGATAGGCTTGCTGGATAAATTATTCCTTGCTGCAGGTTTTTCTCATTCAGCACTTTGAATATTTAACGCCACTTTCTTCTGTCCTGCATAGTTTCTGCTGAAAACTCAGCTGATAGCTTTATGGGCTTTCCCTTGCATGTTAACTGTCTTCTTTTATCTTGCTGCTTTCAATGTTTTTTCTTTATCACTACCTTTTCCCATTTGGATTACTATGTGTCTTCATGTCGACCTCCTTCGGTTGATTTTGTGGGAGGGGATCTCTATGCCTTATGGATTTGTATAGGTTTCCTTCACCAGATTAGGTTAAGTTTTCAGCTCTTCTTTGGTCAAATAGATTTTCTGTCCCCTTTTCCCCCTTTTCACCTTCTGGGATCCCTCTAATGTGGGTGTTGTTACACTGGATGGAGTCACTGAATTCCCTAAGTCTCTTCTCATTTTTGCATACTTCTTTTTCCTCTCATTTTTTCCGCTTGATTACTTTCCATTACTGTCTTCTAGTTCATTAATTTGTTCCTCTGCTTCGTCCATCCTGCTAATTATTCTATCTAGTATATTCTTAATTACATTTCTTGTGTTCCACATCTCTGATTATTTCTTTCATATCTCTTTGTTAAGAGTCTCAATGATGTTCCCCCTTCTGATGTCCTCCCTCTATTCATTTCCCCAGTGAGTATCTTTATAATTGTTATCTTAAATTTTCTCTCAGGCATGTTCCTTATATCCATTTTGTTTAGGTCTCTTGCTGTGGCTTTGTCCTCTTCTTTCGTTTAGGACATAGTCCTCTGTCTGCTCATTTGGCCTACTTCTCAGAGAATATCTCTCTGTTAGGAAGGTCAGATATATTGCTTGTTCTTGAAAATACTGGGCAGTACATACATTTTTAACGTGGTGATGCTGGTTCTCCTCTGAAGGTAATGCATAGCAACAACAGAGACTGGATCTGGACTGTGTCATTGTGCACAACACATGGGGTGTGCTGTTTTAACAAGACGCATGCGTGTTCTGTAGGTGATGGGGAGACATATTGTTCTCAAGGATTGTGTGGGTCTTATCAGGGAGGGTATCCACAGCACTGGGACTGAAGCAGGTCTGGTAGGTGTGGGGATGGGCCATGGTTTATGCAAGTTAGTGATTGCTAGATTGTGCTTGGTCTTGCAGGTAGGTGTCTGTTTACAATGAGGGGCCGTAGAGGGAAATGGCACCTGCCAGCTCCTTTGTTCCTGGACAAGTCCCTTAGCAAACTCTGAGTTCAGGAACTATGTCTCCCTTGTTTAGTCCTCAAGCACCTTTCAACCTGCTTCACCCAAGCTTCTCCAGACTGTTTGCTCTGCTTTCTCTTTAAGGACAGATCTCAGCTTCCTATCACCTTCTGTGCTCTCTCAGAGCTGAGACAGCTGATTTTTAAAAGTTCCAAGCTTTAAGTCTGCTGGTTGTAGACACTCACAAATTTCATCCCTTCTGATTTTCAAAGCCATAAGCTATGAGGATGTCTCTACGCTTTAGAGGCTCCCCGGTGTAGTAGTTTGTTTCTGGCCCCTCTGTGACTGTGGTTCCCTCCCTCTGGTGGTCAGAAATATGGGGTTTAGATTCCTACAGACTCCTTGTCCTTCCTACCATCTTTGATGTGATTTCCTCTCTCCATTTAGTTGTAGAGTTTTGTTGGGAAATCTGAAGGTCCATTTCTGGGTGACTCTGGTGTGAGTGTGATCTAGTTGTATCTGTGGGAGGAGGTGAGTTTAGGGTCCTTCTACACTGCCATCTTCCCCACAATTCAGTTTATTTTGTCTCATAAAAATATTACGACTCCAACTTTCTTTTCACTTCCATTTGCATGATAAATGGTTTTGTTTCCCATTACTTCCAATCTGCTTTTATTTTTAGGTCTGAAGTGATTCTCTGGTAGGCAGCAGAGAGATGGGTCTTGCTTCCTCTTTACACTCTATGTTTTCTGATTGAGTTATTTAGTCCTTTTTTGTTAAAGCAATCATTGATAAAGTATTTGTATCTCTCTAGATTACTTCACAAGGAAAAGTGTGACAGGCTTCGCTCTGAGAAGGAGGTCTGCGTGGAACGCCTCTTTCAACTCACGGCTTGTTTCTGGCTGACGGAAGGCTTCACAAGGGTGTGTACGGAAGCCTACAAAAAAGCGCCTACACTTCACTCTCCGGGGGGAAATAAAAGCAGGAACCCAAAAGCATCGGTGAGAAACCGTCTCTCAACGAACACCTTCTTTCCTGACGAGACAGAAACATGTTCAACTGTGTGTGTGTGTGTGTGTGTGTGTGCGCGCGTGCGCGCGTGAGGGAATAAGGAATGTGCCATGCCCTCACCTGGGAAAAGCAAGTCTGCGTATACGGCAACTCTCCACTAACATCTTCAGGTATCCTTGAGAGAGAAGCATTTCCAAAAGTGGGTGTGGAAGCATCATGAATGTGCCGTACGCTTTACTACCTTTCAACACCCAAACTCAACATCCAAAAAACAAATAAGTGAGTCAAGAAATGGGCAGAAGATATGAACAGATATTTCTCCAAAGAAGACACACAAATGGCCAACAGACATATGACAAACTGCTCAACATCACTTGGCATGGGGAAAAAGAAACCCAAATGACATTGAGATACCACTTCACACCAGTCAGAATTGCAAAAATTAACAAGCGAAGAAATAACAAATGTTGGTGAGGAGAAAGGGGAACTCTCTTACACTTCTAAGTGGGAATGAAAACTGGTACAGCCACTTTGGAAAACAATATGGACGTTCCTCAAGAACTTAAAACAGAGCTCCCTTACAACCCAGCAATTTTATTTACCCCAAAGCTACAAATGTAGTGATCTGAAGGGGCAACGACACCCCGAATGTTTATAGCAACATTGTCCACAATAGCCAAACCGTGGAAGGAACCAAGACATCCATCGACAGATAAATGGATAAAGAAAACATGGTATATACATATACAATGGAATATGACTCAGCCATCAGAAAGGATCAATATTAGCATATCGATGTGGATGGCACTGGAGGGTATTATGCTGAGCAAAATAAGTCAGTCAGAGAAAAACAATTATTATATGGTTTTACTCATATGTGGAATAGAAGGAACAGCACAGAGGATCATAGGGGAAGGGAGGGAAAATGAATGCGAAGAAACCAGAGAGGAAGAAAATCCATGACAGGTTCCTAACTATTGGAAACCAACTGAGGGTTGCTGGAGGAAAGGTGGCTGGGGAGATGGGGTAACTGTGTGATGGGCATTAAGGAATGCCTGTGATGTGATGAACACTGGGTGTTATACACAACTGATGAATTGTGGAACGCTACATTTGAAACTACTGGTGTACTCTATGTTGGCTAATTCAATTTCAATTTTAAAAAACTCTATTTGGTCTGATATAAGGATTGCTACTCTGACTTCTTTTGACATCCACTTGCATGATTAATGTTTCTCCATCTCTTAATTTCCATCTGCAGGTGTCTTTAGGTGTGAAATCTTTTATACATATATACAAACTCTGTCATGCTCTTTTGCTTGGAGCATTTCGTCCACTTACATTCAAACTAATTATCATTAGACATGTATTTATTGATGTTTTGTTACTTGTTTCAGAGTTTTTTGTGTAGTTTTTCTCTGATCCTTTCTTCTCTTGCTCTCTCTCTCATGGTTTGCTCGTTTTCTTTAATGATATTCTTGGATTTCTTTCCCTTTATCTTTTGCATGTGTATTAGTGCTTTGGGTTTGTGGTGACCCCCTGGATTATATATAGCCTTTTCAGTCTATATTAAGTTGAATGCTGTTTAAGTTCAAACCCACTGTTGACTCCTCCTCATGTGTTAGGGTATATGTTTTCATATTTTACATACTTTTATTTTGTGAATCCCTTAACTGATTTTTACAGAAATACTTAATTTTACTGCTTCCTTGATTCATTATTGTCCTACTCTCACTTACGGTTTTTTTCCACTCATAGTGTCCCCTTCAATATTTTTTGTAGTTAATTTAGTGGTCATGAACTCTTTTAGTTTGTGTGGCTAAGAAACTCTTTTTCTCCCCTTCTTTTCTGAAGGATAGGCTTGCTGGATAAATTATTCCTTGCTGCAGGTTTTTCTCATTCAGCACTTTGAATATTTAACGCCACTTTCTTCTGTCCTGCATAGTTTCTGCTGAAAACTCAGCTGATAGCTTTATGGGCTTTCCCTTGCATGTTACCTGTCTTCTTTTATCTTGCTGCTTTCAATGTTTTTTCTTTATCACTACCTTTTCCCATTTGGATTACTATGTGTCTTCATGTCGACCTCCTTCGGTTGATTTTGTGGGAGGGGATCTCTATGCCTTATGGATTTGTATAGGTTTCCTTCACCAGATTAGGTTAAGTTTTCAGCTCTTCTTTGGTCAAATAGATTTTCTGTCCCCTTTTCCCCCTTTTCACCTTCTGGGATCCCTCTAATGTGGGTGTTGTTACACTGGATGGAGTCACTGAATTCCCTAAGTCTCTTCTCATTTTTGCATACTTCTTTTTCCTCTCATTTTTTCCGCTTGATTACTTTCCATTACTGTCTTCTAGTTCATTAATTTGTTCCTCTGCTTCGTCCATCCTGCTAATTATTCTATCTAGTATATTCTTAATTACATTTATTGTGTTCCACATCTCTGATTATTTCTTTCATATCTCTTTGTTAAGAGTCTCAATGATGTTCCCCCTTCTGATGTCCTCCCTCTATTCATTTCCCCAGTGAGTATCTTTATAATTGTTATCTTAAATTTTCTCTCAGGCATGTTCCTTATATCCATTTTGTTTAGGTCTCTTGCTGTGGCTTTGTCCTCTTCTTTCGTTTAGGACATAGTCCTCTGTCTGCTCATTTGGCCTACTTCTCAGAGAATATCTCTCTGTTAGGAAGGTCAGATATATTGCTTGTTCTTGAAAATACTGGGCAGTACATACATTTTTAACGTGGTGATGCTGGTTCTCCTCTGAAGGTAATGCATAGCAACAACAGAGACTGGATCTGGACTGTGTCATTGTGCACAACACATGGGGTGTGCTGTTTTAACAAGACGCATGCGTGTTCTGTAGGTGATGGGGAGACATATTGTTCTCAAGGATTGTGTGGGTCTTATCAGGGAGGGTATCCACAGCACTGGGACTGAAGCAGGTGTGGTAGGTGTGGGGATGGGCCATGGTTTATGCAAGTTAGTGATTGCTAGATTGTGCTTGGTCTTGCAGGTAGGCGTGTGTTTATAATGAGGGGCCGTAGAGGGAAATGGCACCTGCCAGCTCCTTTGTTCCTGGACAAGTCCCTTAGCAAACTCTGAGTTCAGGAACTATGTCTCCCTTGTTTAGTCCTCAAGCACCTTTCAACCTGCTTCACCCAAGCTTCTCCAGACTGTTTGCTCTGCTTTCTCTTTAAGGACAGATCTCAGCTTCCTATCACCTTCTGTGCTCTCTCAGAGCTGAGACAGCTGATTTTTAAAAGTTCCAAGCTTTAGGTCTGCTGGTTGTAGAAACTCACAAATTTCATCCCTTCTGATTTTCAAAGCCATAAGCTATGAGGATGTCTCTACGCTTTAGAGGCTCCCCGGTGTAGTAGTTTGTTTCTGGCCCCTCTGTGACTGTGGTTCCCTCCCTCTGGTGGTCAGAAATATGGGGTTTAGATTCCTACAGAGTCCTTGTCCTTCCTACCATCTTTGATGTGATTTCCTCTCTCCATTTAGTTGTAGAGTTTTGTTGGGAAATCTGAAGGTCCATTTCTGGGTGACTCTGGTGTGAGTGTGATCTAGTTGTATCTGTGGGAGGAGGTGAGTTTAGGGTCCTTCTACACTGCCATCTTCCCCACAATTCAGTTTATTTTGTCTCATAAAAATATTACGACTCCAACTTCCTTTTCACTTCCATTTGCATGATAAATGGTTTTGTTTCCCATTACTTCCAATCTGCTTTTATTTTTAGGTCTGAAGTGATTCTCTGGTAGGCAGCAGAGAGATGGGTCTTGCTTCCTCTTTACACTCTATGTTTTCTGATTGAGTTATTTAGTCCTTTTTTGTTAAAGCAATCATTGATAAAGTATTTGTATCTCTCTAGTTTACTTCACAAGGAAAATTGTGACAGGCTTCGCTCTGAGAAGGAGGTCTGCGTGGAACGCCTCTTTCAACTCACGGCTTGTTTCTGGCTGACGGAAGGCTTCTCAAGGGTGTGTACGGAAGCCTACGGAAAAAGCGCCTACACTTCACTCTCCGGGGGGAAATAAAAGCAAGAACCCAAAAGCATCGGCGAGAAACCGTCTCTCAACGAACACCTTCTTTCCTGACGAGACAGAAACATGTTCAACTCTGTGTGTGTGTGTGTGTGTGTGTGTGTGTGTGTGTGTGCGCGCGCGCGCGTGAGGGAATAAGGAATGTGCCATGCCCTCACCTGGGAAAAGCAAGTCTGCGTATACGGCAACTCTCCACTAACATCTTCAGGTATCCTTGAGAGAGAAGCATTTCCAAAAGTGGGTGTGGAAGCATCATGAATGTGCCGTACGCTTTACTACCTTTCAACACCCAAACTCAACATCCAAAAAACAAATAAGTGAGTCAAGAAATGGGCAGAAGATATGAACAGATATTTCTCCAAAGAAGACACACAAATGGCCAACAGACATATGACAAACTGCTCAACATCACTTGGCATGGGGAAAAAGAAACCCAAATGACATTGAGATACCACTTCACACCAGTCAGAATTGCAAAAATTAACAAGCGAAGAAATAACAAATGTTGGTGAGGAGAAAGGGGAACTCTCTTACACTTCTAAGTGGGAATGAAAACTGGTACAGCCACTTTGGAAAACAATATGGACGTTCCTCAAGAACTTAAAACAGAGCTCCCTTACAACCCAGCAATTTTATTTACCCCAAAGCTACAAATGTAGTGATCTGAAGGGGCAACGACACCCCGAATGTTTATAGCAACATTGTCCACAATAGCCAAACCGTGGAAGGAACCAAGACATCCATCGACAGATAAATGGATAAAGAAAACATGGTATATACATATACAATGGAATATGACTCAGCCATCAGAAAGGATCAATATTAGCATATCGATGTGGATGGCACTGGAGGGTATTATGCTGAGCAAAATAAGTCAGTCAGAGAAAAACAATTATTATATGGTTTTACTCATATGTGGAATAGAAGGAACAGCACAGAGGATCATAGGGGAAGGGAGGGAAAATGAATGCGAAGAAACCAGAGAGGAAGAAAATCCATGACAGGTTCCTAACTATTGGAAACCAACTGAGGGTTGCTGGAGGAAAGGTGGCTGGGGAGATGGGGTAACTGTGTGATGGGCATTAAGGAATGCCTGTGATGTGATGAACACTGGGTGTTATACACAACTGATGAATTGTGGAACGCTACATTTGAAACTACTGGTGTACTCTATGTTGGCTAATTCAATTTCAATTTTAAAAAACTCTATTTGGTCTGATATAAGGATTGCTACTCTGACTTCTTTTGACATCCACTTGCATGATTAATGTTTCTCCATCTCTTAATTTCCATCTGCAGGTGCCTTTAGGTGTGAAATCTTTTATACATATATACAAACTCTGTCATGCTCTTTTGCTTGGAGCATTTCGTCCACTTACATTCAAACTAATTATCATTAGACATGTATTTATTGATGTTTTGTTACTTGTTTCAGAGTTTTTTGTGTAGTTTTTCTCTGATCCTTTCTTCTCTTGCTCTCTCTCTCATGGTTTGCTCGTTTTCTTTAATGATATTCTTGGATTTCTTTCCCTTTATCTTTTGCATGTGTATTAGTGCTTTGGGTTTCTGGTGACCCCCTGGATTATATATAGCCTTTTCAGTCTATATTAAGTTGAATGCTGTTTAAGTTCAAACCCACTGTTGACTCCTCCTCATGTGTTAGGGTATATGTTTTCATATTTTACATACTTTTATTTTGTGAATCCCTTAACTGATTTTTACAGAAATACTTAATTTTACTGCTTCCTTGATTCATTATTGTCCTACTCTCACTTACGGTTTTTTTCCACTCATAGTGTCCCCTTCAATATTTTTTGTAGTTAATTTAGTGGTCATGAACTCTTTTAGTTTGTGTGGCTAAGAAACTCTTTTTCTCCCCTTCTTTTCTGAAGGATAGGCTTGCTGGATAAATTATTCCTTGCTGCAGGTTTTTCTCATTCAGCACTTTGAATATTTAACGCCACTTTCTTCTGTCCTGCATAGTTTCTGCTGAAAACTCAGCTGATAGCTTTATGGGCTTTCCCTTGCATGTTAACTGTCTTCTTTTATCTTGCTGCTTTCAATGTTTTTTCTTTATCACTACCTTTTCCCATTTGGATTACTATGTGTCTTCATGTCGACCTCCTTCGGTTGATTTTGTGGGAGGGGATCTCTATGCCTTATGGATTTGTATAGGTTTCCTTCACCAGATTAGGTTAAGTTTTCAGCTCTTCTTTGGTCAAATAGATTTTCTGTCCCCTTTTCCCCCTTTTCACCTTCTGGGATCCCTCTAATGTGGGTGTTGTTACACTGGATGGAGTCACTGAATTCCCTAAGTCTCTTCTCATTTTTGCATACTTCTTTTTCCTCTCATTTTTTCCGCTTGATTACTTTCCATTACTGTCTTCTAGTTCATTAATTTGTTCCTCTGCTTCGTCCATCCTGCTAATTATTCTATGTAGTATATTCTTAATTACATTTATTGTGTTCCACATCTCTGATTATTTCTTTCATATCTCTTTGTTAAGAGTCTCAATGATGTTCCCCCTTCTGATGTCCTCCCTCTATTCATTTCCCCAGTGAGTATCTTTATAATTGTTATCTTAAATTTTCTCTCAGGCATGTTCCTTATATCCATTTTGTTTAGGTCTCTTGCTGTGGCTTTGTCCTCTTCTTTCGTTTAGGACATAGTCCTCTGTCTGCTCATTTGGCCTACTTCTCAGAGAATATCTCTCTGTTAGGAAGGTCAGATATATTGCTTGTTCTTGAAAATACTGGGCAGTACATACATTTTTAACTTGGTGATGCTGGTTCTCCTCTGAAGGTAATGCATAGCAACAACAGAGACTGGATCTGGACTGTGTCATTGTGCACAACACATGGGGTGTGCTGTTTTAACAAGACGCATGCGTGTTCTGTAGGTGATGGGGAGACATATTGTTCTCAAGGATTGTGTGGGTCTTATCAGGGAGGGTATCCACAGCACTGGGACTGAAGCAGGTCTGGTAGGTGTGGGGATGGGCCATGGTTTATGCAAGTTAGTGATTGCTAGATTGTGCTTGGTCTTGCAGGTAGGTGTCTGTTTACAATGAGGGGCCGTAGAGGGAAATGGCACCTGCCAGCTCCTTTGTTCCTGGACAAGTCCCTTAGCAAACTCTGAGTTCAGGAACTATGTCTCCCTTGTTTAGTCCTCAAGCACCTTTCAACCTGCTTCACCCAAGCTTCTCCAGACTGTTTGCTCTGCTTTCTCTTTAAGGACAGATCTCAGCTTCCTATCACCTTCTGTGCTCTCTCAGAGCTGAGACAGCTGATTTTTAAAAGTTCCAAGCTTTAAGTCTGCTGGTTGTAGACACTCACAAATTTCATCCCTTCTGATTTTCAAAGCCATAAGCTATGAGGATGTCTCTACGCTTTAGAGGCTCCCCGGTGTAGTAGTTTGTTTCTGGCCCCTCTGTGACTGTGGTTCCCTCCCTCTGGTGGTCAGAAATATGGGGTTTAGATTCCTACAGAGTCCTTGTCCTTCCTACCATCTTTGATGTGATTTCCTCTCTCCATTTAGTTGTAGAGTTTTGTTGGGAAATCTGAAGGTCCATTTCTGGGTGACTCTGGTGTGAGTGTGATCTAGTTGTATCTGTGGGAGGAGGTGAGTTTAGGGTCCTTCTACACTGCCATCTTCCCCACAATTCAGTTTATTTTGTCTCATAAAAATATTACGACTCCAACTTTCTTTTCACTTCCATTTGCATGATAAATGGTTTTGTTTCCCATTACTTCAAATCTGCTTTTATTTTTAGGTCTGAAGTGATTCTCTGGTAGGCAGCAGAGAGATGGGTCTTGCTTCCTCTTTACACTCTATGTTTTCTGATTGAGTTATTTAGTCCTTTTTTGTTAAAGCAATCATTGATAAAGTATTTGTATCTCTCTAGTTTACTTCACAAGGAAAAGTGTGACAGGCTTCGCTCTGAGAAGGAGGTCTGCGTGGAACGCCTCTTTCAACTCACGGCTTTTTTCTGGCTGACGGAAGGCTTCTCAAGGGTGTGTACGGAAGCCTACGGAAAAAGCGCTTACACTTCACTCTCCGGGGGGAAATAAAAGCAAGAACCCAAAAGCATCGGCGAGAAACCGTCTCTCAACGAACACCTTCTTTCCTGACGAGACAGAAACATGTTCAACTCTGTGTGTGTGTGTGTGTGTGTGTGCGCGCGCGCGCGCGTGAGGGAATAAGGAATGTGCCATGCCCTCACCTGGGAAAAGCAAGTCTGCGTATACGGCAACTCTCCACTAACATCTTCAGGTATCCTTGATAGAGAAGCATTTCCAAAAGTGGGTGTGGAAGCATCATGAATGTGCCGTGCGCTTTACTACCTTTCAACACCCAAACTCAACATCCAAAAAACAAATAAGTGAGTCAAGAAATGGGCAGAAGATATGAACAGATATTTCTCCAAAGAAGACACACAAATGGCCAACAGACATATGACAAACTGCTCAACATCACTTGGCATGGGGAAAAAGAAACCCAAATGACAATGAGATACCACTTCACACCAGTCAGAATTGCAAAAATTAACAAGCGAAGAAATAACAAATGTTGGTGAGGAGAAAGGGGAACTCTCTTACACTTCTAAGTGGGAATGAAAACTGGTACAGCCACTTTGGAAAACAATATGGAGGTTCCTCAAGAACTTAAAACAGAGCTCCCTTACAACCCAGCAATTTTATTTACCCCAAAGCTACAAATGTAGTGATCTGAAGGGGCAACGGCACCCCGAATGTTTATAGCAACATTGTCCACAATAGCCAAACCGTGGAAGGAACCAAGACATCCATCGACAGATAAATGGATAAAGAAAACATGGTATATACATATACAATGGAATATGACTCAGCTATCAGAAAGGATCAATATTTAGCATATCGATGTGGATGGCACTGGAGGGTATTATGCTGAGCAAAATAAGTCAGTCAGAGAAAAACAATTATTATATGGTTTTACTCATATGTGGAATAGAAGGAACAGCACAGAGGATCATAGGGGAAGGGAGGGAAAATGAATGCGAAGAAACCAGAGAGGAAGAAAATCCATGACAGGTTCCTAACTATTGGAAACCAACTGAGGGTTGCTGGAGGAAAGGTGGCTGGGGAGATGGGGTAACTGTGTGATGGGCATTAAGGAATGCCTGTGATGTGATGAACACTGGGTGTTATACACAACTGATGAATTGTGGAACGCTACATTTGAAACTACTGGTGTACTCTATGTTGGCTAATTCAATTTCAATTTTAAAAAACTCTATTTGGTCTGATATAAGGATTGCTACTCTGACTTCTTTTGACATCCACTTGCATGATTAATGTTTCTCCATCTCTTAATTTCCATCTGCAGGTGTCTTTAGGTGTGAAATCTTTTATACATATATACAAACTCTGTCATGCTCTTTTGCTTGGAACATTTCGTCCACTTACATTCAAACTAATTATCATTAGACATGTATTTATTGATGTTTTGTTACTTGTTTCAGAGTTTTTTGTGTAGTTTTTCTCTGATCCTTTCTTCTCTTGCTCTCTCTCTCATGGTTTGCTCGTTTTCTTTAATGATATTCTTGGATTTCTTTCCCTTTATCTTTTGCATGTGTATTAGTGCTTTGGGTTTGTGGTGACCCCCTGGATTATATATAGCCTTTTCAGTCTATATTAAGTTGAATGCTGTTTAAGTTCAAACCCACTGTTGACTCCTCCTCATGTGTTAGGGTATATGTTTTCATATTTTACATACTTTTATTTTGTGAATCCCTTAACTGATTTTTACAGAAATACTTAATTTTACTGCTTCCTTGATTCATTATTGTCCTACTCTCACTTACGATTTTTTTCCACTCATAGTGTCCCCTTCAATATTTTTTGTAGTTAATTTAGTGGTCATGAACTCTTTTAGTTTGTGTGGCTAAGAAACTCTTTTTCTCCCCTTCTTTTCTGAAGGATAGGCTTGCTGGATAAATTATTCCTTGCTGCAGGTTTTTCTCATTCAGCACTTTGAATATTTAACGCCACTTTCTTCTGTCCTGCATAGTTTCTGCTGAAAACTCAGCTGATAGCTTTATGGGCTTTCCCTTGCATGTTAACTGTCTTCTTTTATCTTGCTGCTTTAAATGTTTTTTCTTTATCACTACCTTTTCCCATTTGGATTACTATGTGTCTTCATGTCGACCTCCTTCGGTTGATTTTGTGGGAGGGGATCTCTATGCCTTATGGATTTGTATAGGTTTCCTTCACCAGATTAGGTTAAGTTTTCAGCTCTTCTTTGGTCAAATAGATTTTCTGTCCCCTTTTCCCCCTTTTCACCTTCTGGGATCCCTCTAATGTGGGTGTTGTTACACTGGATGGAGTCACTGAATTCCCTAAGTCTCTTCTCATTTTTGCATACTTCTTTTTCCTCTCATTTTTTCCGCTTGATTACTTTCCATTACTGTCTTCTAGTTCATTAATTTGTTCCTCTGCTTCGTCCATCCTGCTAATTATTCTATGTAGTATATTCTTAATTACATTTATTGTGTTCCACATCTCTGATTATTTCTTTCATATCTCTTTGTTAAGAGTCTCAATGATGTTCCCCCTTCTGATGTCCTCCCTCTATTCATTTCCCCAGTGAGTATCTTTATAATTGTTATCTTAAATTTTCTCTCAGGCATGTTCCTTATATCCATTTTGTTTAGGTCTCTTGCTGTGGCTTTGTCCTCTTCTTTCGTTTAGGACATAGTCCTCTGTCTGCTCATTTGGCCTACTTCTCAGAGAATATCTCTCTGTTAGGAAGGTCAGATATATTGCTTGTTCTTGAAAATACTGGGCAGTACATACATTTTTAACTTGGTGATGCTGGTTCTCCTCTGAAGGTAATGCATAGCAACAACAGAGACTGGATCTGGACTGTGTCATTGTGCACAACACATGGGGTGTGCTGTTTTAACAAGACGCATGCGTGTTCTGTAGGTGATGGGGAGACATATTGTTCTCAAGGATTGTGTGGGTCTTATCAGGGAGGGTATCCACAGCACTGGGACTGAAGCAGGTCTGGTAGGTGTGGGGATGGGCCATGGTTTATGCAAGTTAGTGATTGCTAGATTGTGCTTGGTCTTGCAGGTAGGTGTCTGTTTACAATGAGGGGCCGTAGAGGGAAATGGCACCTGCCAGCTCCTTTGTTCCTGGACAAGTCCCTTAGCAAACTCTGAGTTCAGGAACTATGTCTCCCTTGTTTAGTCCTCAAGCACCTTTCAACCTGCTTCACCCAAGCTTCTCCAGACTGTTTGCTCTGCTTTCTCTTTAAGGACAGATCTCAGCTTCCTATCACCTTCTGTGCTCTCTCAGAGCTGAGACAGCTGATTTTTAAAAGTTCCAAGCTTTAGGTCTGCTGGTTGTAGACACTCACAAATTTCATCCCTTCTGATTTTCAAAGCCATATGCTATGAGGATGTCTCTACGCTTTAGAGGCTCCCCGGTGTAGTAGTTTGTTTCTGGCCCCTCTGTGACTGTGGTTCCCTCCCTCTGGTGGTCAGAAATATGGGGTTTAGATTCCTACAGAGTCCTTGTCCTTCCTACCATCTTTGATGTGATTTCCTCTCTCCATTTAGTTGTAGAGTTTTGTTGGGAAATCTGAAGGTCCATTTCTAGGTGACTCTGGTGTGAGTGTGATCTAGTTGTATCTGTGGGAGGAGGTGAGTTTAGGGTCCTTCTACACTGCCATCTTCCCCACAATTCAGTTTATTTTGTCTCATAAAAATATTACGACTCCAACTTTCTTTTCACTTCCATTTGCATGATAAATGGTTTTGTTTCCCATTACTTCCAATCTGCTTTTATTTTTAGGTCTGAAGTGATTCTCTGGTAGGCAGCAGAGAGATGGGTCTTGCTTCCTCTTTACACTCTATGTTTTCTGATTGAGTTATTTAGTCCTTTTTTGTTAAAGCAATCATTGGTAAAGTATTTGTATCTCTCTAGTTTACTTCACAAGGAAAAGTGTGACAGGCTTCGCTCTGAGAAGGAGGTCTGCGTGGAACGCCTCTTTCAACTCACGGCTTGTTTCTGGCTGACGGAAGGCTTCTCAAGGGTGTGTACGGAAGCCTACAAAAAAGCGCCTACACTTCACTCTCCGGGGGGAAATAAAAGCAGGAACCCAAAAGCATCGGTGAGAAACCGTCTCTCAACGAACACCTTCTTTCCTGACGAGACAGAAACATGTTCAACTGTGTGTGTGTGTGTGTGTGTGTGTGCGCGTGCGCGCGTGAGGGAATAAGGAATGTGCCATGCCCTCACCTGGGAAAAGCAAGTCTGCGTATACGGCAACTCTCCACTAACATCTTCAGGTATCCTTGAGAGAGAAGCATTTCCAAAAGTGGGTGTGGAAGCATCATGAATGTGCCGTACGCTTTACTACCTTTCAACACCCAAACTCAACATCCAAAAAACAAATAAGTGAGTCAAGAAATGGGCAGAAGATATGAACAGATATTTCTCCAAAGAAGACACACAAATGGCCAACAGACATATGACAAACTGCTCAACATCACTTGGCATGGGGAAAAAGAAACCCAAATGACATTGAGATACCACTTCACACCAGTCAGAATTGCAAAAATTAACAAGCGAAGAAATAACAAATGTTGGTGAGGAGAAAGGGGAACTCTCTTACACTTCTAAGTGGGAATGAAAACTGGTACAGCCACTTTGGAAAACAATATGGACGTTCCTCAAGAACTTAAAACAGAGCTCCCTTACAACCCAGCAATTTTATTTACCCCAAAGCTACAAATGTAGTGATCTGAAGGGGCAACGACACCCCGAATGTTTATAGCAACATTGTCCACAATAGCCAAACCGTGGAAGGAACCAAGACATCCATCGACAGATAAATGGATAAAGAAAACATGGTATATACATATACAATGGAATATGACTCAGCCATCAGAAAGGATCAATATTAGCATATCGATGTGGATGGCACTGGAGGGTATTATGCTGAGCAAAATAAGTCAGTCAGAGAAAAACAATTATTATATGGTTTTACTCATATGTGGAATAGAAGGAACAGCACAGAGGATCATAGGGGAAGGGAGGGAAAATGAATGCGAAGAAACCAGAGAGGAAGAAAATCCATGACAGGTTCCTAACTATTGGAAACCAACTGAGGGTTGCTGGAGGAAAGGTGGCTGGGGAGATGGGGTAACTGTGTGATGGGCATTAAGGAATGCCTGTGATGTGATGAACACTGGGTGTTATACACAACTGATGAATTGTGGAACGCTACATTTGAAACTACTGGTGTACTCTATGTTGGCTAATTCAATTTCAATTTTAAAAAACTCTATTTGGTCTGATATAAGGATTGCTACTCTGACTTCTTTTGACATCCACTTGCATGATTAATGTTTCTCCATCTCTTAATTTCCATCTGCAGGTGCCTTTAGGTGTGAAATCTTTTATACATATATACAAACTCTGTCATGCTCTTTTGCTTGGAGCATTTCGTCCACTTACATTCAAACTAATTATCATTAGACATGTATTTATTGATGTTTTGTTACTTGTTTCAGAGTTTTTTGTGTAGTTTTTCTCTGATCCTTTCTTCTCTTGCTCTCTCTCTCATGGTTTGCTCGTTTTCTTTAATGATATTCTTGGATTTCTTTCCCTTTATCTTTTGCATGTGTATTAGTGCTTTGGGTTTCTGGTGACCCCCTGGATTATATATAGCCTTTTCAGTCTATATTAAGTTGAATGCTGTTTAAGTTCAAACCCACTGTTGACTCCTCCTCATGTGTTAGGGTATATGTTTTCATATTTTACATACTTTTATTTTGTGAATCCCTTAACTGATTTTTACAGAAATACTTAATTTTACTGCTTCCTTGATTCATTATTGTCCTACTCTCACTTACGGTTTTTTTCCACTCATAGTGTCCCCTTCAATATTTTTTGTAGTTAATTTAGTGGTCATGAACTCTTTTAGTTTGTGTGGCTAAGAAACTCTTTTTCTCCCCTTCTTTTCTGAAGGATAGGCTTGCTGGATAAATTATTCCTTGCTGCAGGTTTTTCTCATTCAGCACTTTGAATATTTAACGCCACTTTCTTCTGTCCTGCATAGTTTCTGCTGAAAACTCAGCTGATAGCTTTATGGGCTTTCCCTTGCATGTTAACTGTCTTCTTTTATCTTGCTGCTTTCAATGTTTTTTCTTTATCACTACCTTTTCCCATTTGGATTACTATGTGTCTTCATGTCGACCTCCTTCGGTTGATTTTGTGGGAGGGGATCTCTATGCCTTATGGATTTGTATAGGTTTCCTTCACCAGATTAGGTTAAGTTTTCAGCTCTTCTTTGGTCAAATAGATTTTCTGTCCCCTTTTCCCCCTTTTCACCTTCTGGGATCCCTCTAATGTGGGTGTTGTTACACTGGATGGAGTCACTGAATTCCCTAAGTCTCTTCTCATTTTTGCATACTTCTTTTTCCTCTCATTTTTTCCGCTTGATTACTTTCCATTACTGTCTTCTAGTTCATTAATTTGTTCCTCTGCTTCGTCCATCCTGCTAATTATTCTATCTAGTATATTCTTAATTACATTTCTTGTGTTCCACATCTCTGATTATTTCTTTCATATCTCTTTGTTAAGAGTCTCAATGATGTTCCCCCTTCTGATGTCCTCCCTCTATTCATTTCCCCAGTGAGCATCTTTATAATTGTTATCTTAAATTTTCTCTCAGGCATGTTCCTTATATCCATTTTGTTTAGGTCTCTTGCTGTGGCTTTGTCCTCTTCTTTCGTTTAGGACATAGTCCTCTGTCTGCTCATTTGGCCTACTTCTCAGAGAATATCTCTCTGTTAGGAAGGTCAGATATATTGCTTGTTCTTGAAAATACTGGGCAGTACATACATTTTTAACGTGGTGATGCTGGTTCTCCCCTGAAGGTAATGCATAGCAACAACAGAGACTGGATCTGGACTGTGTCATTGTGCACAACACATGGGGTGTGCTGTTTTAACAAGACGCATGCGTGTTCTGTAGGTGATGGGGAGACATATTGTTCTCAAGCATTGTGTGGGTCTTATCAGGGAGGGTATCCACAGCACTGGGACTGAAGCAGGTCTGGTAGGTGTGGGGATGGGCCATGGTTTATGCAAGTTAGTGATTGCTAGATTGTGCTTGGTCTTGCAGGTAGGTGTCTGTTTACAATGAGGGGCCGTAGAGGGAAATGGCACCTGCCAGCTCCTTTGTTCCTGGACAAGTCCCTTAGCAAACTCTGAGTTCAGGAACTATGTCTCCCTTGTTTAGTCCTCAAGCACCTTTCAACCAGCTTCACCCAAGCTTCTCCAGACTGTTTGCTCTGCTTTCTCTTTAAGGACAGATCTCAGCTTCCTATCACCTTCTGTGCTCTCTCAGAGCTGAGACAGCTGATTTTTAAAAGTTCCAAGCTTTAGGTCTGCTGGTTGTAGACACTCACAAATTTCATCCCTTCTGATTTTCAAAGCCATAAGCTATGAGGATGTCTCTACGCTTTAGAGGCTCCCCGGTGTAGTAGTTTGTTTCTGGCCCCTCTGTGACTGTGGTTCCCTCCCTCTGGTGGTCAGAAATATGGGGTTTAGATTCCTACAGAGTCCTTGTCCTTCCTACCATCTTTGATGTGATTTCCTCTCTCCATTTAGTTGTAGAGTTTTGTTGGGAAATCTGAAGGTCCATTTCTGGGTGACTCTGGTGTGAGTGTGATCTAGTTGTATCTGTGGGAGGAGGTGAGTTTAGGGTCCTTCTACACTGCCATCTTCCCCACAATTCAGTTTATTTTGTCTCATAAAAATATTACGACTCCAACTTTCTTTTCACTTCCATTTGCATGATAAATGGTTTTGTTTCCCATTACTTCCAATCTGCTTTTATTTTTAGGTCTGAAGTGATTCTCTGGTAGGCAGCAGAGAGATGGGTCTTGCTTCCTCTTTACACTCTATGTTTTCTGATTGAGTTATTTAGTCCTTTTTTGTTAAAGCAATCATTGATAAAGTATTTGTATCTCTCTAGTTTACTTCACAAGGAAAAGTGTGACAGGCTTCGCTCTGAGAAGGAGGTCTGCGTGGAACGCCTCTTTCAACTCACGGCTTTTTTCTGGCTGACGGAAGGCTTCTCAAGGGTGTGTACGGAAGCCTACGGAAAAAGCGCTTACACTTCACTCTCCGGGGGGAAATAAAAGCAAGAACCCAAAAGCATCGGCGAGAAACCGTCTCTCAACGAACACCTTCTTTCCTGACGAGACAGAAACATGTTCAACTCTGTGTGTGTGTGTGTGTGTGTGTGTGTGTGTGTGTGTGTGTGCGCGCGCACGCGTGAGGGAATAAGGAATGTGCCATGCCCTCACCTGGAAAAGCAAGTCTGCGTATACGGCAACTCTCCACTAACATCTTCAGGTATCCTTGAGAGAGAAGCATTTCCAAAAGTGGGTGTGGAAGCATCATGAATGTGCCGTACGCTTTACTACCTTTCAACACCCAAACTCAACATCCAAAAAACAAATAAGTGAGTCAAGAAATGGGCAGAAGATATGAACAGATATTTCTCCAAAGAAGACACACAAATGGCCAACAGACATAAGACAAACTGCTCAACATCACTTGGCATGGGGAAAAAGAAACCCAAATGACAATGAGATACCACTTCACACCAGTCAGAATTGCAAAAATTAACAAGCGAAGAAATAACAAATGTTGGTGAGGAGAAAGGGGAACTCTCTTACACTTCTAAGTGGGAATGAAAACTGGTACAGCCACTTTGGAAAACAATATGGAGGTTCCTCAAGAACTTAAAACAGAGCTCCCTTACAACCCAGCAATTTTATTTACCCCAAAGCTACAAATGTAGTGATCTGAAGGGGCAACGGCACCCCGAATGTTTATAGCAACATTGTCCACAATAGCCAAACCGTGGAAGGAACCAAGACATCCATCGACAGATAAATGGATAAAGAAAACATGGTATATACATATACAATGGAATATGACTCAGCTATCAGAAAGGATCAATATTTAGCATATCGATGTGGATGGCACTGGAGGGTATTATGCTGAGCAAAATAAGTCAGTCAGAGAAAAACAATTATTATATGGTTTTACTCATATGTGGAATAGAAGGAACAGCACAGAGGATCATAGGGGAAGGGAGGGAAAATGAATGCGAAGAAACCAGAGAGGAAGAAAATCCATGACAGGTTCCTAACTATTGGAAACCAACTGAGGGTTGCTGGAGGAAAGGTGGCTGGGGAGATGGGGTAACTGTGTGATGGGCATTAAGGAATGCCTGTGATGTGATGAACACTGGGTGTTATACACAACTGATGAATTGTGGAACGCTACATTTGAAACTACTGGTGTACTCTATGTTGGCTAATTCAATTTCAATTTTAAAAAACTCTATTTGGTCTGATATAAGGATTGCTACTCTGACTTCTTTTGACATCCACTTGCATGATTAATGTTTCTCCATCTCTTAATTTCCATCTGCAGGTGTCTTTAGGTGTGAAATCTTTTATACATATATACAAACTCTGTCATGCTCTTTTGCTTGGAACATTTCGTCCACTTACATTCAAACTAATTATCATTAGACATGTATTTATTGATGTTTTGTTACTTGTTTCAGAGTTTTTTGTGTAGTTTTTCTCTGATCCTTTCTTCTCTTGCTCTCTCTCTCATGGTTTGCTCGTTTTCTTTAATGATATTCTTGGATTTCTTTCCCTTTATCTTTTGCATGTGTATTAGTGCTTTGGGTTTGTGGTGACCCCCTGGATTATATATAGCCTTTTCAGTCTATATTAAGTTGAATGCTGTTTAAGTTCAAACCCACTGTTGACTCCTCCTCATGTGTTAGGGTATATGTTTTCATATTTTACATACTTTTATTTTGTGAATCCCTTAACTGATTTTTACAGAAATACTTAATTTTACTGCTTCCTTGATTCATTATTGTCCTACTCTCACTTACGATTTTTTTCCACTCATAGTGTCCCCTTCAATATTTTTTGTAGTTAATTTAGTGGTCATGAACTCTTTTAGTTTGTGTGGCTAAGAAACTCTTTTTCTCCCCTTCTTTTCTGAAGGATAGGCTTGCTGGATAAATTATTCCTTGCTGCAGGTTTTTCTCATTCAGCACTTTGAATATTTAACGCCACTTTCTTCTGTCCTGCATAGTTTCTGCTGAAAACTCAGCTGATAGCTTTATGGGCTTTCCCTTGCATGTTAACTGTCTTCTTTTATCTTGCTGCTTTAAATGTTTCTTCTTTATCACTACCTTTTCCCATTTGGATTACTATGTGTCTTCATGTCGACCTCCTTCGGTTGATTTTGTGGGAGGGGATCTCTATGCCTTATGGATTTGTATAGGTTTCCTTCACCAGATTAGGTTAAGTTTTCAGCTCTTCTTTGGTCAAATAGATTTTCTGTCCCCTTTTCCCCCTTTTCACCTTCTGGGATCCCTCTAATGTGGGTGTTGTTACACTGGATGGAGTCACTGAATTCTCTAAGTCTCTTCTCATTTTTGCATACTTCTTTTTCCTCTCATTTTTTCCGCTTGATTACTTTCCATTACTGTCTTCTAGTTCATTAATTTGTTCCTCTGCTTCGTCCATCCTGCTAATTATTCTATCTAGTATATTCTTAATTACATTTATTGTGTTCCACATCTCTGATTATTTCTTTCATATCTCTTTGTTAAGAGTCTCAATGATGTTCCCCCTTCTGATGTCCTCCCTCTATTCATTTCCCCAGTGAGTATCTTTATAATTGTTATCTTAAATTTTCTCTCAGGCATGTTCCTTATATCCATTTTGTTTAGGTCTCTTGCTGTGGCTTTGTCCTCTTCTTTCGTTTAGGACATAGTCCTCTGTCTGCTCATTTGGCCTACTTCTCAGAGAATATCTCTCTGTTAGGAAGGTCAGATATATTGCTTGTTCTTGAAAATACTGGGCAGTACATACATTTTTAACGTGGTGATGCTGGTTCTCCTCTGAAGGTAATGCATAGCAACAACAGAGACTGGATTTGGACTGTGTCATTGTGCACAACACATGGGGTGTGCTGTTTTAACAAGACGCATGCGTGTTGTGTAGGTGATGGGGAGACATATTGTTCTCAAGGATTGTGTGGGTCTTATCAGGGAGGGTATCCACAGCACTGGGACTGAAGCAGGTCTGGTAGGTGTGGGGATGGGCCATGGTTTATGCAAGTTAGTGATTGCTAGATTGTGCCTGGTCTTGCAGGTAGGTGTCTGTTTACAATGAGGGGCCGTAGAGGGAAATGGCACCTGCCAGCTCCTTTGTTCCTGGACAAGTCCCTTAGCAAACTCTGAGTTCAGGAACTATGTCTCCCTTGTTTAGTCCTCAAGCACCTTTCAACCTGCTTCACCCAAGCTTCTCCAGACTGTTTGCTCTGCTTTCTCTTTAAGGACAGATCTCAGCTTCCTATCACCTTCTGTGCTCTCTCAGAGCTGAGACAGCTGATTTTTAAAAGTTCCAAGCTTTAAGTCTGCTGGTTGTAGACACTCACAAATTTCATCCCTTCTGATTTTCAAAGCCATAAGCTATGAGGATGTCTCTACGCTTTAGAGGCTCCCCGGTGTAGTAGTTTGTTTCTGGCCCCTCTGTGACTGTGGTTCCCTCCCTCTGGTGGTCAGAAATATGGGGTTTAGGTTCCTACAGAGTCCTTGTCCTTCCTACCATCTTTGATGTGATTTCCTCTCTCCATTTAGTTGTAGAGTTTTGTTGGGAAATCTGAAGGTCCATTTCTGGGTGACTCTGGTGTGAGTGTGATCTAGTTGTATCTGTGGGAGGAGGTGAGTTTAGGGTCCTTCTACACTGCCATCTTCCCCACAATTCAGTTTATTTTGTCTCATAAAAATATTACGACTCCAACTTTCTTTTCACTTCCATTTGCATGATAAATGGTTTTGTTTCCCATTACTTCCAATCTGCTTTTATTTTTAGGTCTGAAGTGATTCTCTGGTAGGCAGCAGAGAGATGGGTCTTGCTTCCTCTTTACACTCTATGTTTTCTGATTGAGATAATTAGTCCTTTTTTGTTAAAGCAATCATTGATAAAGTATTTGTATCTCTCTAGATTACTTCACAAGGAAAAGTGTGACAGGCTTCGCTCTGAGAAGGAGGTCTGCGTGGAACGCCTCTTTCAACTCACGGCTTGTTTCTGGCTGACGGAAGGCTTCTCAAGGGTGTGTACGGAAGCCTACAAAAAAGCGCCTACACTTCACTCTCCGGGGGGAAATAAAAGCAGGAACCCAAAAGCATCGGTGAGAAACCGTCTCTCAACGAACACCTTCTTTCCTGACGAGACAGAAACATGTTTAACTGTGTGTGTGTGTGTGTGTGTGTGTGTGTGCGCGCGTGCGCGCGTGAGGGAATAAGGAATGTGCCATGCCCTCACCTGGGAAAAGCAAGTCTGCGTATACGGCAACTCTCCACTAACATCTTCAGGTATCCTTGAGAGAGAAGCATTTCCAAAAGTGGGTGTGGAAGCATCATGAATGTGCCGTACGCTTTACTACCTTTCAACACCCAAACTCAACATCCAAAAAACAAATAAGTGAGTCAAGAAATGGGCAGAAGATATGAACAGATATTTCTCCAAAGAAGACACACAAATGGCCAACAGACATATGACAAACTGCTCAACATCACTTGGCATGGGGAAAAAGAAACCCAAATGACATTGAGATACCACTTCACACCAGTCAGAATTGCAAAAATTAACAAGCGAAGAAATAACAAATGTTGGTGAGGAGAAAGGGGAACTCTCTTACACTTCTAAGTGGGAATGAAAACTGGTACAGCCACTTTGGAAAACAATATGGACGTTCCTCAAGAACTTAAAACAGAGCTCCCTTACAACCCAGCAATTTTATTTACCCCAAAGCTACAAATGTAGTGATCTGAAGGGGCAACGACACCCCGAATGTTTATAGCAACATTGTCCACAATAGCCAAACCGTGGAAGGAACCAAGACATCCATCGACAGATAAATGGATAAAGAAAACATGGTATATACATATACAATGGAATATGACTCAGCCATCAGAAAGGATCAATATTAGCATATCGATGTGGATGGCACTGGAGGGTATTATGCTGAGCAAAATAAGTCAGTCAGAGAAAAACAATTATTATATGGTTTTACTCATATGTGGAATAGAAGGAACAGCACAGAGGATCATAGGGGAAGGGAGGGAAAATGAATGCGAAGAAACCAGAGAGGAAGAAAATCCATGACAGGTTCCTAACTATTGGAAACCAACTGAGGGTTGCTGGAGGAAAGGTGGCTGGGGAGATGGGGTAACTGTGTGATGGGCATTAAGGAATGCCTGTGATGTGATGAACACTGGGTGTTATACACAACTGATGAATTGTGGAACGCTACATTTGAAACTACTGGTGTACTCTATGTTGGCTAATTCAATTTCAATTTTAAAAAACTCTATTTGGTCTGATATAAGGATTGCTACTCTGACTTCTTTTGACATCCACTTGCATGATTAATGTTTCTCCATCTCTTAATTTCCATCTGCAGGTGTCTTTAGGTGTGAAATCTTTTATACATATATACAAACTCTGTCATGCTCTTTTGCTTGGAGCATTTCGTCCACTTACATTCAAACTAATTATCATTAGACATGAATTTATTGATGTTTTGTTACTTGTTTCAGAGTTTTTTGTGTAGTTTTTCTCTGATCCTTTCTTCTCTTGCTCTCTCTCTCATGGTTTGCTCGTTTTCTTTAATGATATTCTTGGATTTCTTTCCCTTTATCTTTTGCATGTGTATTAGTGCTTTGGGTTTCTGGTGACCCCCTGGATTATATATAGCCTTTTCAGTCTATATTAAGTTGAATGCTGTTTAAGTTCAAACCCACTGTTGACTCCTCCTCATGTGTTAGGGTATATGTTTTCATATTTTACATACTTTTATTTTGTGAATCCCTTAACTGATTTTTACAGAAATACTTAATTTTACTGCTTCCTTGATTCATTATTGTCCTACTCTCACTTACGGTTTTTTTC
Source organism: Eumetopias jubatus (assembly GCF_037043125.1). Taxonomy (NCBI): domain Eukaryota; kingdom Metazoa; phylum Chordata; class Mammalia; order Carnivora; family Otariidae; genus Eumetopias; species Eumetopias jubatus. The sequence continues at coordinate 1,059,614 of NW_028274870.1, forward strand.
CACTCATAGTGTCCCCTTCAATATTTTTTGTAGTTAATTTAGTGGTCATGAACTCTTTTAGTTTGTGTGGCTAAGAAACTCTTTTTCTCCCCTTCTTTTCTGAAGGATAGGCTTGCTGGATAAATTATTCCTTGCTGCAGGTTTTTCTCATTCAGCACTTTGAATATTTAACGCCACTTTCTTCTGTCCTGCATAGTTTCTGCTGAAAACTCAGCTGATAGCTTTATGGGCTTTCCCTTGCATGTTACCTGTCTTCTTTTATCTTGCTGCTTTCAATGTTTTTTCTTTATCACTACCTTTTCCCATTTGGATTACTATGTGTCTTCATGTCGACCTCCTTCGGTTGATTTTGTGGGAGGGGATCTCTATGCCTTATGGATTTGTATAGGTTTCCTTCAGCAGATTAGGTTAAGTTTTCAGCTCTTCTTTGGTCAAATAGATTTTCTGTCCCCTTTTCCCCCTTTTCACCTTCTGGGATCCCTCTAATGTGGGTGTTGTTACACTGGATGGAGTCACTGAATTCCCTAAGTCTCTTCTCATTTTTGCATACTTCTTTTTCCTCTCATTTTTTCCGCTTGATTACTTTCCATTACTGTCTTCTAGTTCATTAATTTGTTCCTCTGCTTCGTCCATCCTGCTAATTATTCTATCTAGTATATTCTTAATTACATTTCTTGTGTTCCACATCTCTGATTATTTCTTTCATATCTCTTTGTTAAGAGTCTCAATGATGTTCCCCCTTCTGATGTCCTCCCTCTATTCATTTCCCCAGTGAGTATCTTTATAATTGTTATCTTAAATTTTCTCTCAGGCATGTTCCTTATATCCGTTTTGTTTAGGTCTCTTGCTGTGGCTTTGTCCTCTTCTTTCGTTTAGGACATAGTCCTCTGTCTGCTCATTTGGCCTACTTCTCAGAGAATATCTCTCTGTTAGGAAGGTCAGATATATTGCTTGTTCTTGAAAATACTGGGCAGTACATACATTTTTAACGTGGTGATGCTGGTTCTCCTCTGAAGGTAATGCATAGCAACAACAGAGACTGGATCTGGACTGTGTCATTGTGCACAACACATGGGGTGTGCTGTTTTAACAAGACGCATGCGTGTTCTGTAGGTGATGGGGAGACATATTGTTCTCAAGGATTGTGTGGGTCTTATCAGGGAGGGTATCCACAGCACTGGGACTGAAGCAGGTCTGGTAGGTGTGGGGATGGGCCATGGTTTATGCAAGTTAGTGATTGCTAGATTGTGCCTGGTCTTGCAGGTAGGTGTCTGTTTACAATGAGGGGCCGTAGAGGGAAATGGCACCTGCCAGCTCCTTTGTTCCTGGACAAGTCCCTTAGCAAACTCTGAGTTCAGGAACTATGTCTCCCTTGTTTAGTCCTCAAGCACCTTTCAACCTGCTTCACCCAAGCTTCTCCAGACTGTTTGCTCTGCTTTCTCTTTAAGGACAGATCTCAGCTTCCTATCACCTTCTGTGCTCTCTCAGAGCTGAGACAGCTGATTTTTAAAAGTTCCAAGCTTTAGGTCTGCTGGTTGTAGACACTCACAAATGTCATCCCTTCTGATTTTCAAAGCCATAAGCTATGAGGATGTCTCTACGCTTTAGAGGCTCCCCGGTGTAGTAGTTTGTTTCTGGCCCCTCTGTGACTGTGGTTCCCTCCCTCTGGTGGTCAGAAATATGGGGTTTAGATTCCTACAGAGTCCTTGTCCTTCCTACCATCTTTGATGTGATTTCCTCTCTCCATTTAGTTGTAGAGTTTTGTTGGGAAATCTGAAGGTCCATTTCTGGGTGACTCTGGTGTGAGTGTGATCTAGTTGTATCTGTGGGAGGAGGTGAGTTTAGGGTCCTTCTACACTGCCATCTTCCCCACAATTCAGTTTATTTTGTCTCATAAAAATATTACGACTCCAACTTTCTTTTCACTTCCATTTGCATGATAAATGGTTTTGTTTCCCATTACTTCCAATCTGCTTTTATTTTTAGGTCTGAAGTGATTCTCTGGTAGGCAGCAGAGAGATGGGTCTTGCTTCCTCTTTACACTCTATGTTTTCTGATTGAGTTATTTAGTCCTTTTTTGTTAAAGCAATCATTGATAAAGTATTTGTATCTCTCTAGTTTACTTCACAAGGAAAAGTGTGACAGGCTTCGCTCTGAGAAGGAGGTCTGCGTGGAACGCCTCTTTCAACTCACGGCTTGTTTCTGGCTGACGGAAGGCTTCTCAAGGGTGTGTACGGAAGCCTACGGTAAAAGCGCCTACACTTCACTCTCCGGGGGGAAATAAAAGCAAGAACCCAAAAGCATCGGTGAGAAACAGTCTCTCAACGAACACCTTCTTTCCTGACGAGACAGAAACATGTTCAACTCTGTGTGTGTGTGTGTGTGTGTGTGTGTGTGTGTGTGCGCGCGCGCGCGTGAGGGAATAAGGAATGTGCCATGCCCTCACCTGGGAAAAGCAAGTCTGCGTATACGGCAACTCTCCACTAACATCTTCAGGTATCCTTGAGAGAGAAGCATTTCCAAAACTGGGTGTGGAAGCATCATGAATGTGCCGTACGCTTTACTACCTTTCAACACCCAAACTCAACATCCAAAAAACAAATAAGTGAGTCAAGAAATGGGCAGAAGATATGAACAGATATTTCTCCAAAGAAGACACACAAATGGCCAACAGACATATGACAAACTGCTCAACATCACTTGGCATGGGGAAAAAGAAACCCAAATGACAATGAGATACCACTTCACACCAGTCAGAATTGCAAAAATTAACAAGCGAAGAAATAACAAATGTTGGTGAGGATAAAGGGGAACTCTCTTACACTTCTAAGTGGGAATGAAAACTGGTACAGCCACTTTGGAAAACAATATGGAGGTTCCTCAAGAACTTAAAACAGAGCTCTCTTACAACCCAGCAATTTTATTTACCCCAAAGCTACAAATGTAGTGATCTGAAGGGGCAACGGCACCCCGAATGTTTAGAGCAACATTGTCCACAATAGCCAAACCGTGGAAGGAACCAAGACATCCATCGACAGATAAATGGATAAAGAAAACATGGTATATACATATACAATGGAATATGACTCAGCCATCAGAAAGGATCAATATTTAGCATATCGATGTGGATGGCACTGGAGGGTATTATGCTGAGCAAAATAAGTCAGTCAGAGAAAAACAATTATTATATGGTTTTACTCATATGTGGAATAGAAGGAACAGCACAGAGGATCATAGGGGAAGAGAGGGAAAATGAATGCGAAGAAACCAGAGAGGAAGAAAATCCATGACAGGTTCCTAACTATTGGAAACCAACTGAGGGTTGCTGGAGGAAAGGTGGCTGGGGAGATGGAGTAACTGTGTGATGGGCATTAAGGAATGCATGGGATGTGATGAACACTGGGTGTTATACACAACTGATGAATTGTGGAACGCTACATTTGAAACTACTGGTGTACTCTATGTTGGCTAATTCAATTTCAATTTTAAAAAACTCTATTTGGTCTGATATAAGGATTGCTACTCTGACTTCTTTTGACATCCACTTGCATGATTAATGTTTCTCCATCTCTTAATTTCCATCTGCAGGTGTCTTTAGGTGTGAAATCTTTTATACATATATACAAACTCTGTCATGCTCTTTCCTTGGAGCATTTCGTCCACTTACATTCAAACTAATTATCATTAGACATGTATTTATTGATGTTTTGTTACTTGTTTCAGAGTTTTTTGTGTAGTTTTTCTCTGATCCTTTCTTCTCTTGCTCTCTCTCTCATGGTTTGCTCGTTTTCTTTAATGATATTCTTGGATTTCTTTCCCTTTATCTTTTGCATGTGTATTAGTGCTTTGGGTTTCTGGTGACCCCCTGGATTATATATAGCCTTTTCAGTCTATATTAAGTTGAATGCTGTTTAAGTTCAAACCCACTGTTGACTCCTCCTCATGTGTTAGGGTATATGTTTTCATATTTTACATACTTTTATTTTGTGAATCCCTTAACTGATTTTTACAGAAATACTTAATTTTACTGCTTCCTTGATTCATTATTGTCCTACTCTCACTTACGGTTTTTTTCCACTCATAGTGTCCCCTTCAATATTTTTTGTAGTTAATTTAGTGGTCATGAACTCTTTTAGTTTGTGTGGCTAAGAAACTCTTTTTCTCCCCTTCTTTTCTGAAGGATAGGCTTGCTGGATAAATTATTCCTTGCTGCAGGTTTTTCTCATTCAGCACTTTGAATATTTAACGCCACTTTCTTCTGTCCTGCATAGTTTCTGCTGAAAACTCAGCTGATAGCTTTATGGGCTTTCCCTTGCATGTTACCTGTCTTCTTTTATCTTGCTGCTTTCAATGTTTTTTCTTTATCACTACCTTTTCCCATTTGGATTACTATGTGTCTTCATGTCGACCTCCTTCGGTTGATTTTGTGGGAGGGGATCTCTATGCCTTATGGATTTGTATAGGTTTCCTTCAGCAGATTAGGTTAAGTTTTCAGCTCTTCTTTGGTCAAATAGATTTTCTGTCCCCTTTTCCCCCTTTTCACCTTCTGGGATCCCTCTAATGTGGGTGTTGTTACACTGGATGGAGTCACTGAATTCCCTAAGTCTCTTCTCATTTTTGCATACTTCTTTTTCCTCTCATTTTTTCCGCTTGATTACTTTCCATTACTGTCTTCTAGTTCATTAATTTGTTCCTCTGCTTCGTCCATCCTGCTAATTATTCTATCTAGTATATTCTTAATTACATTTCTTGTGTTCCACATCTCTGATTATTTCTTTCATATCTCTTTGTTAAGAGTCTCAATGATGTTCCCCCTTCTGATGTCCTCCCTCTATTCATTTCCCCAGTGAGTATCTTTATAATTGTTATCTTAAATTTTCTCTCAGGCATGTTCCTTATATCCGTTTTGTTTAGGTCTCTTGCTGTGGCTTTGTCCTCTTCTTTCGTTTAGGACATAGTCCTCTGTCTGCTCATTTGGCCTACTTCTCAGAGAATATCTCTCTGTTAGGAAGGTCAGATATATTGCTTGTTCTTGAAAATACTGGGCAGTACATACATTTTTAACGTGGTGATGCTGGTTCTCCTCTGAAGGTAATGCATAGCAACAACAGAGACTGGATCTGGACTGTGTCATTGTGCACAACACATGGGGTGTGCTGTTTTAACAAGACGCATGCGTGTTCTGTAGGTGATGGGGAGACATATTGTTCTCAAGGATTGTGTGGGTCTTATCAGGGAGGGTATCCACAGCACTGGGACTGAAGCAGGTCTGGTAGGTGTGGGGATGGGCCATGGTTTATGCAAGTTAGTGATTGCTAGATTGTGCCTGGTCTTGCAGGTAGGTGTCTGTTTACAATGAGGGGCCGTAGAGGGAAATGGCACCTGCCAGCTCCTTTGTTCCTGGACAAGTCCCTTAGCAAACTCTGAGTTCAGGAACTATGTCTCCCTTGTTTAGTCCTCAAGCACCTTTCAACCTGCTTCACCCAAGCTTCTCCAGACTGTTTGCTCTGCTTTCTCTTTAAGGACAGATCTCAGCTTCCTATCACCTTCTGTGCTCTCTCAGAGCTGAGACAGCTGATTTTTAAAAGTTCCAAGCTTTAGGTCTGCTGGTTGTAGACACTCACAAATGTCATCCCTTCTGATTTTCAAAGCCATAAGCTATGAGGATGTCTCTACGCTTTAGAGGCTCCCCGGTGTAGTAGTTTGTTTCTGGCCCCTCTGTGACTGTGGTTCCCTCCCTCTGGTGGTCAGAAATATGGGGTTTAGATTCCTACAGAGTCCTTGTCCTTCCTACCATCTTTGATGTGATTTCCTCTCTCCATTTAGTTGTAGAGTTTTGTTGGGAAATCTGAAGGTCCATTTCTGGGTGACTCTGGTGTGAGTGTGATCTAGTTGTATCTGTGGGAGGAGGTGAGTTTAGGGTCCTTCTACACTGCCATCTTCCCCACAATTCAGTTTATTTTGTCTCATAAAAATATTACGACTCCAACTTTCTTTTCACTTCCATTTGCATGATAAATGGTTTTGTTTCCCATTACTTCCAATCTGCTTTTATTTTTAGGTCTGAAGTGATTCTCTGGTAGGCAGCAGAGAGATGGGTCTTGCTTCCTCTTTACACTCTATGTTTTCTGATTGAGTTATTTAGTCCTTTTTTGTTAAAGCAATCATTGATAAAGTATTTGTATCTCTCTAGTTTACTTCACAAGGAAAAGTGTGACAGGCTTCGCTCTGAGAAGGAGGTCTGCGTGGAACGCCTCTTTCAACTCACGGCTTGTTTCTGGCTGACGGAAGGCTTCTCAAGGGTGTGTACGGAAGCCTACGGTAAAAGCGCCTACACTTCACTCTCCGGGGGGAAATAAAAGCAAGAACCCAAAAGCATCGGCGAGAAACCGTCTCTCAACGAACACCTTCTTTCCTGACGAGACAGAAACATGTTCAACTCTGTGTGTGTGTGTGTGTGTGTGTGTGTGTGTGTGTGCGCGCGCGCGCGTGAGGGAATAAGGAATGTGCCATGCCCTCACCTGGGAAAAGCAAGTCTGCGTATACGGCAACTCTCCACTAACATCTTCAGGTATCCTTGAGAGAGAAGCATTTCCAAAACTGGGTGTGGAAGCATCATGAATGTGCCGTACGCTTTACTACCTTTCAACACCCAAACTCAACATCCAAAAAACAAATAAGTGAGTCAAGAAATGGGCAGAAGATATGAACAGATATTTCTCCAAAGAAGACACACAAATGGCCAACAGACATATGACAAACTGCTCAACATCACTTGGCATGGGGAAAAAGAAACCCAAATGACAATGAGATACCACTTCACACCAGTCAGAATTGCAAAAATTAACAAGCGAAGAAATAACAAATGTTGGTGAGGAGAAAGGGGAACTCTCTTACACTTCTAAGTGGGAATGAAAACTGGTACAGCCACTTTGGAAAACAATATGGAGGTTCCTCAAGAACTTAAAACAGAGCTCTCTTACAACCCAGCAATTTTATTTACCCCAAAGCTACAAATGTAGTGATCTGAAGGGGCAACGGCACCCCGAATGTTTAGAGCAACATTGTCCACAATAGCCAAACCGTGGAAGGAACCAAGACATCCATCGACAGATAAATGGATAAAGAAAACATGGTATATACATATACAATGGAATATGACTCAGCCATCAGAAAGGATCAATATTTAGCATATCGATGTGGATGGCACTGGAGGGTATTATGCTGAGCAAAATAAGTCAGTCAGAGAAAAACAATTATTATATGGTTTTACTCATATGTGGAATAGAAGGAACAGCACAGAGGATCATAGGGGAAGAGAGGGAAAATGAATGCGAAGAAACCAGAGAGGAAGAAAATCCATGACAGGTTCCTAACTATTGGAAACCAACTGAGGGTTGCTGGAGGAAAGGTGGCTGGGGAGATGGAGTAACTGTGTGATGGGCATTAAGGAATGCATGGGATGTGATGAACACTGGGTGTTATACACAACTGATGAATTGTGGAACGCTACATTTGAAACTACTGGTGTACTCTATGTTGGCTAATTCAATTTCAATTTTAAAAAACTCTATTTGGTCTGATATAAGGATTGCTACTCTGACTTCTTTTGACATCCACTTGCATGATTAATGTTTCTCCATCTCTTAATTTCCATCTGCAGGTGTCTTTAGGTGTGAAATCTTTTATACATATATACAAACTCTGTCATGCTCTTTCCTTGGAGCATTTCGTCCACTTACATTCAAACTAATTATCATTAGACATGTATTTATTGATGTTTTGTTACTTGTTTCAGAGTTTTTTGTGTAGTTTTTCTCTGATCCTTTCTTCTCTTGCTCTCTCTCTCATGGTTTGCTCGTTTTCTTTAATGATATTCTTGGATTTCTTTCCCTTTATCTTTTGCATGTGTATTAGTGCTTTGGGTTTCTGGTGACCCCCTGGATTATATATAGCCTTTTCAGTCTATATTAAGTTGAATGCTGTTTAAGTTCAAACCCACTGTTGACTCCTCCTCATGTGTTAGGGTATATGTTTTCATATTTTACATACTTTTATTTTGTGAATCCCTTAACTGATTTTTACAGAAATACTTAATTTTACTGCTTCCTTGATTCATTATTGTCCTACTCTCACTTACGGTTTTTTTCCACTCATAGTGTCCCCTTCAATATTTTTTGTAGTTAATTTAGTGGTCATGAACTCTTTTAGTTTGTGTGGCTAAGAAACTCTTTTTCTCCCCTTCTTTTCTGAAGGATAGGCTTGCTGGATAAATTATTCCTTGCTGCAGGTTTTTCTCATTCAGCACTTTGAATATTTAACGCCACTTTCTTCTGTCCTGCATAGTTTCTGCTGAAAACTCAGCTGATAGCTTTATGGGCTTTCCCTTGCATGTTAACTGTCTTCTTTTATCTTGCTGCTTTAAATGTTTTTTCTTTATCACTACCTTTTCCCATTTGGATTACTATGTGTCTTCATGTCGACCTCCTTCGGTTGATTTTGTGGGAGGGGATCTCTATGCCTTATGGATTTGTATAGGTTTCCTTCAGCAGATTAGGTTAAGTTTTCAGCTCTTCTTTGGTCAAATAGATTTTCTGTCCCCTTTTCCCCCTTTTCACCTTCTGGGATCCCTCTAATGTGGGTGTTGTTACACTGGATGGAGTCACTGAATTCCCTAAGTCTCTTCTCATTTTTGCATACTTCTTTTTCCTCTCATTTTTTCCGCTTGATTACTTTCCATTACTGTCTTCTAGTTCATTAATTTGTTCCTCTGCTTCGTCCATCCTGCTAATTATTCTATCTAGTATATTCTTAATTACATTTCTTGTGTTCCACATCTCTGATTATTTCTTTCATATCTCTTTGTTAAGAGTCTCAATGATGTTCCCCCTTCTGATGTCCTCCCTCTATTCATTTCCCCAGTGAGTATCTTTATAATTGTTATCTTAAATTTTCTCTCAGGCATGTTCCTTATATCCATTTTGTTTAGGTCTCTTGCTGTGGCTTTGTCCTCTTCTTTCGTTTAGGACATAGTCCTCTGTCTGCTCATTTGGCCTACTTCTCAGAGAATATCTCTCTGTTAGGAAGGTCAGATATATTGCTTGTTCTTGAAAATACTGGGCAGTACATACATTTTTAACGTGGTGATGCTGGTTCTCCTCTGAAGGTAATGCATAGCAACAACAGAGACTGGATCTGGACTGTGTCATTGTGCACAACACATGGGGTGTGCTGTTTTAACAAGACGCATGCGTGTTCTGTAGGTGATGGGGAGACATATTGTTCTCAAGGATTGTGTGGGTCTTATCAGGGAGGGTATCCACAGCACTGGGACTGAAGCAGGTCTGGTAGGTGTGGGGATGGGCCATGGTTTATGCAAGTTAGTGATTGCTAGATTGTGCTTGGTCTTGCAGGTAGGTGTCTGTTTACAATGAGGGGCCGTAGAGGGAAATGGCACCTGCCAGCTCCTTTGTTCCTGGACAAGTCCCTTAGCAAACTCTGAGTTCAGGAACTATGTCTCCCTTGTTTAGTCCTCAAGCACCTTTCAACCTGCTTCACCCAAGCTTCTCCAGACTGTTTGCTCTGCTTTCTCTTTAAGGACAGATCTCAGCTTCCTATCACCTTCTGTGCTCTCTCAGAGCTGAGACAGCTGATTTTTAAAAGTTCCAAGCTTTAGGTCTGCTGGTTGTAGACACTCACAAATGTCATCCCTTCTGATTTTCAAAGCCATAAGCTATGAGGATGTCTCTACGCTTTAGAGGCTCCCCGGTGTAGTAGTTTGTTTCTGGCCCCTCTGTGACTGTGGTTCCCTCCCTCTGGTGGTCAGAAATATGGGGTTTAGATTCCTACAGAGTCCTTGTCCTTCCTACCATCTTTGATGTGATTTCCTCTCTCCATTTAGTTGTAGAGTTTTGTTGGGAAATCTGAAGGTCCATTTCTGGGTGACTCTGGTGTGAGTGTGATCTAGTTGTATCTGTGGGAGGAGGTGAGTTTAGGGTCCTTCTACACTGCCATCTTCCCCACAATTCAGTTTATTTTGTCTCATAAAAATATTACGACTCCAACTTTCTTTTCACTTCCATTTGCATGATAAATGGTTTTGTTTCCCATTACTTCCAATCTGCTTTTATTTTTAGGTCTGAAGTGATTCTCTGGTAGGCAGCAGAGAGATGGGTCTTGCTTCCTCTTTACACTCTATGTTTTCTGATTGAGTTATTTAGTCCTTTTTTGTTAAAGCAATCATTGATAAAGTATTTGTATCTCTCTAGTTTACTTCACAAGGAAAAGTGTGACAGGCTTCGCTCTGAGAAGGAGGTCTGCGTGGAACGCCTCTTTCAACTCACGGCTTTTTTCTGGCTGACGGAAGGCTTCTCAAGGGTGTGTACGGAAGCCTACGGAAAAAGCGCCTACACTTCACTCTCCGGGGGGAAATAAAAGCAAGAACCCAAAAGCATCGGCGAGAAACCGTCTCTCAACGAACACCTTCTTTCCTGACGAGACAGAAACATGTTCAACTCTGTGTGTGTGTGTGTGTGTGTGTGTGTGTGTGTGTGTGCGCGCGCGCGCGTGAGGGAATAAGGAATGTGCCATGCCCTCACCTGGGAAAAGCAAGTCTGCGTATACGGCAACTCTCCACTAACATCTTCAGGTATCCTTGAGAGAGAAGCATTTCCAAAAGTGGGTGTGGAAGCATCATGAATGTGCCGTGCGCTTTACTACCTTTCAACACCCAAACTCAACATCCAAAAAACAAATAAGTGAGTCAAGAAATGGGCAGAAGATATGAACAGATATTTCTCCAAAGAAGACACACAAATGGCCAACAGACATATGACAAACTGCTCAACATCACTTGGCATGGGGAAAAAGAAACCCAAATGACAATGAGATACCACTTCACACCAGTCAGAATTGCAAAAATTAACAAGCGAAGAAATAACAAATGTTGGTGAGGAGAAAGGGGAACTCTCTTACACTTCTAAGTGGGAATGAAAACTGGTACAGCCACTTTGGAAAACAATATGGAGGTTCCTCAAGAACTTAAAACAGAGCTCCCTTACAACCCAGCAATTTTATTTACCCCAAAGCTACAAATGTAGTGATCTGAAGGGGCAACGGCACCCCGAATGTTTATAGCAACATTGTCCACAATAGCCAAACCGTGGAAGGAACCAAGACATCCATCGACAGATAAATGGATAAAGAAAACATGGTATATACATATACAATGGAATATGACTCAGCTATCAGAAAGGATCAATATTTAGCATATCGATGTGGATGGCACTGGAGGGTATTATGCTGAGCAAAATAAGTCAGTCAGAGAAAAACAATTATTATATGGTTTTACTCATATGTGGAATAGAAGGAACAGCACAGAGGATCATAGGGGAAGGGAGGGAAAATGAATGCGAAGAAACCAGAGAGGAAGAAAATCCATGACAGGTTCCTAACTATTGGAAACCAACTGAGGGTTGCTGGAGGAAAGGTGGCTGGGGAGATGGGGTAACTGTGTGATGGGCATTAAGGAATGCCTGTGATGTGATGAACACTGGGTGTTATACACAACTGATGAATTGTGGAACGCTACATTTGAAACTACTGGTGTACTCTATGTTGGCTAATTCAATTTCAATTTTAAAAAACTCTATTTGGTCTGATATAAGGATTGCTACTCTGACTTCTTTTGACATCCACTTGCATGATCAATGTTTCTCCATCTCTTAATTTCCATCTGCAGGTGTCTTTAGGTGTGAAATCTTTTATACATATATACAAACTCTGTCATGCTCTTTTGCTTGGAACATTTCGTCCACTTACATTCAAACTAATTATCATTAGACATGTATTTATTGATGTTTTGTTACTTGTTTCAGAGTTTTTTGTGTAGTTTTTCTCTGATCCTTTCTTCTCTTGCTCTCTCTCTCATGGTTTGCTCGTTTTCTTTAATGATATTCTTGGATTTCTTTCCCTTTATCTTTTGCATGTGTATTAGTGCTTTGGGTTTGTGGTGACCCCCTGGATTATATATAGCCTTTTCAGTCTATATTAAGTTGAATGCTGTTTAAGTTCAAACCCACTGTTGACTCCTCCTCATGTGTTAGGGTATATGTTTTCATATTTTACATACTTTTATTTTGTGAATCCCTTAACTGATTTTTACAGAAATACTTAATTTTACTGCTTCCTTGATTCATTATTGTCCTACTCTCACTTACGATTTTTTTCCACTCATAGTGTCCCCTTCAATATTTTTTGTAGTTAATTTAGTGGTCATGAACTCTTTTAGTTTGTGTGGCTAAGAAACTCTTTTTCTCCCCTTCTTTTCTGAAGGATAGGCTTGCTGGATAAATTATTCCTTGCTGCAGGTTTTTCTCATTCAGCACTTTGAATATTTAACGCCACTTTCTTCTGTCCTGCATAGTTTCTGCTGAAAACTCAGCTGATAGCTTTATGGGCTTTCCCTTGCATGTTAACTGTCTTCTTTTATCTTGCTGCTTTCAATGTTTTTTCTTTATCACTACCTTTTCCCATTTGGATTACTATGTGTCTTCATGTCGACCTCCTTCGGTTGATTTTGTGGGAGGGGATCTCTATGCCTTATGGATTTGTATAGGTTTCCTTCACCAGATTAGGTTAAGTTTTCAGCTCTTCTTTGGTCAAATAGATTTTCTGTCCCCTTTTCCCCCTTTTCACCTTCTGGGATCCCTCTAATGTGGGTGTTGTTACACTGGATGGAGTCACTGAATTCCCTAAGTCTCTTCTCATTTTTGCATACTTCTTTTTCCTCTCATTTTTTCCGCTTGATTACTTTCCATTACTGTCTTCTAGTTCATTAATTTGTTCCTCTGCTTCGTCCATCCTGCTAATTATTTTATCTAGTATATTCTTAATTACATTTCTTGTGTTCCACATCTCTGATTATTTCTTTCATATCTCTTTGTTAAGAGTCTCAATGATGTTCCCCCTTCTGATGTCCTCCCTCTATTCATTTCCCCAGTGAGTATCTTTATAATTGTTATCTTAAATTTTCTCTCAGGCATGTTCCTTATATCCATTTTGTTTAGGTCTCTTGCTGTGGCTTTGTCCTCTTCTTTCGTTTAGGACATAGTCCTCTGTCTGCTCATTTGGCCTACTTCTCAGAGAATATCTCTCTGTTAGGAAGGTCAGATATATTGCTTGTTCTTGAAAATACTGGGCAGTACATACATTTTTAACTTGGTGATGCTGGTTCTCCTCTGAAGGTAATGCATAGCAACAACAGAGACTGGATCTGGACTGTGTCATTGTGCACAACACATGGGGTGTGCTGTTTTAACAAGACGCATGCGTGTTCTGTAGGTGATGGGGAGACATATTGTTCTCAAGGATTGTGTGGGTCTTATCAGGTTGGGTATCCACAGCACTGGGACTGAAGCAGGTCTGGTAGGTGTGGGGATGGGCCATGGTTTATGCAAGTTAGTGATTGCTAGATTGTTCTTGGTCTTGCAGGTAGGTGTCTGTTTACAATGAGGGGCCGTAGAGGGAAATGGCACCTGCCAGCTCCTTTGTTCCTGGACAAGTCCCTTAGCAAACTCTGAGTTCAGGAACTATGTCTCCCTTGTTTAGTCCTCAAGCACCTTTCAACCTGCTTCACCCAAGCTTCTCCAGACTGTTTGCTCTGCTTTCTCTTTAAGGACAGATCTCAGCTTCCTATCACCTTCTGTGCTCTCTCAGAGCTGAGACAGCTGATTTTTAAAAGTTCCAAGCTTTAAGTCTGCTGGTTGTAGACACTCACAAATTTCATCCCTTCTGATTTTCAAAGCCATAAGCTATGAGGATGTCTCTACGCTTTAGAGGCTCCCCGGTGTAGTAGTTTGTTTCTGGCCCCTCTGTGACTGTGGTTCCCTCCCTCTGGTGGTCAGAAATATGGGGTTTAGATTCCTACAGAGTCCTTGTCCTTCCTACCATCTTTGATGTGATTTCCTCTCTCCATTTAGTTGTAGAGTTTTGTTGGGAAATCTGAAGGTCCATTTCTGGGTGACTCTGGTGTGAGTGTGATCTAGTTGTATCTGTGGGAGGAGGTGAGTTTAGGGTCCTTCTACACTGCCATCTTCCCCACAATTCAGTTTATTTTGTCTCATAAAAATATTACGACTCCAACTTTCTTTTCACTTCCATTTGCATGATAAATGGTTTTGTTTCCCATTACTTCCAATCTGCTTTTATTTTTAGGTCTGAAGTGATTCTCTGGTAGGCAGCAGAGAGATGGGTCTTGCTTCCTCTTTACACTCTATGTTTTCTGATTGAGTTATTTAGTCCTTTTTTGTTAAAGCAATCATTGGTAAAGTATTTGTATCTCTCTAGTTTACTTCACAAGGAAAAGTGTGACAGGCTTCGCTCTGAGAACGAGGTCTGCGTGGAACGCCTCTTTCAACTCACGGCTTGTTTCTGGCTGACGGAAGGCTTCTCAAGGGTGTGTACGGAAGCCTACAAAAAAGCGCCTACACTTCACTCTCCGGGGGGAAATAAAAGCAGGAACCCAAAAGCATCGGTGAGAAACCGTCTCTCAACGAACACCTTCTTTCCTGACGAGACAGAAACATGTTCAACTGTGTGTGTGTGTGTGTGTGTGCGCGTGCGCGCGTGAGGGAATAAGGAATGTGCCATGCCCTCACCTGGGAAAAGCAAGTCTGCGTATACGGCAACTCTCCACTAACATCTTCAGGTATCCTTGAGAGAGAAGCATTTCCAAAAGTGGGTGTGGAAGCATCATGAATGTGCCGTACGCTTTACTACCTTTCAACACCCAAACTCAACATCCAAAAAACAAATAAGTGAGTCAAGAAATGGGCAGAAGATATGAACAGATATTTCTCCAAAGAAGACACACAAATGGCCAACAGACATATGACAAACTGCTCAACATCACTTGGCATGGGGAAAAAGAAACCCAAATGACATTGAGATACCACTTCACACCAGTCAGAATTGCAAAAATTAACAAGCGAAGAAATAACAAATGTTGGTGAGGAGAAAGGGGAACTCTCTTACACTTCTAAGTGGGAATGAAAACTGGTACAGCCACTTTGGAAAACAATATGGACGTTCCTCAAGAACTTAAAACAGAGCTCCCTTACAACCCAGCAATTTTATTTACCCCAAAGCTACAAATGTAGTGATCTGAAGGGGCAACGACACCCCGAATGTTTATAGCAACATTGTCCACAATAGCCAAACCGTGGAAGGAACCAAGACATCCATCGACAGATAAATGGATAAAGAAAACATGGTATATACATATACAATGGAATATGACTCAGCCATCAGAAAGGATCAATATTAGCATATCGATGTGGATGGCACTGGAGGGTATTATGCTGAGCAAAATAAGTCAGTCAGAGAAAAACAATTATTATATGGTTTTACTCATATGTGGAATAGAAGGAACAGCACAGAGGATCATAGGGGAAGGGAGGGAAAATGAATGCGAAGAAACCAGAGAGGAAGAAAATCCATGACAGGTTCCTAACTATTGGAAACCAACTGAGGGTTGCTGGAGGAAAGGTGGCTGGGGAGATGGGGTAACTGTGTGATGGGCATTAAGGAATGCCTGTGATGTGATGAACACTGGGTGTTATACACAACTGATGAATTGTGGAACGCTACATTTGAAACTACTGGTGTACTCTATGTTGGCTAATTCAATTTCAATTTTAAAAAACTCTATTTGGTCTGATATAAGGATTGCTACTCTGACTTCTTTTGACATCCACTTGCATGATTAATGTTTCTCCATCTCTTAATTTCCATCTGCAGGTGCCTTTAGGTGTGAAATCTTTTATACATATATACAAACTCTGTCATGCTCTTTTGCTTGGAGCATTTCGTCCACTTACATTCAAACTAATTATCATTAGACATGTATTTATTGATGTTTTGTTACTTGTTTCAGAGTTTTTTGTGTAGTTTTTCTCTGATCCTTTCTTCTCTTGCTCTCTCTCTCATGGTTTGCTCGTTTTCTTTAATGATATTCTTGGATTTCTTTCCCTTTATCTTTTGCATGTGTATTAGTGCTTTGGGTTTCTGGTGACCCCCTGGATTATATATAGCCTTTTCAGTCTATATTAAGTTGAATGCTGTTTAAGTTCAAACCCACTGTTGACTCCTCCTCATGTGTTAGGGTATATGTTTTCATATTTTACATACTTTTATTTTGTGAATCCCTTAACTGATTTTTACAGAAATACTTAATTTTACTGCTTCCTTGATTCATTATTGTCCTACTCTCACTTACGGTTTTTTTCCACTCATAGTGTCCCCTTCAATATTTTTTGTAGTTAATTTAGTGGTCATGAACTCTTTTAGTTTGTGTGGCTAAGAAACTCTTTTTCTCCCCTTCTTTTCTGAAGGATAGGCTTGCTGGATAAATTATTCCTTGCTGCAGGTTTTTCTCATTCAGCACTTTGAATATTTAACGCCACTTTCTTCTGTCCTGCATAGTTTCTGCTGAAAACTCAGCTGATAGCTTTATGGGCTTTCCCTTGCATGTTAACTGTCTTCTTTTATCTTGCTGCTTTCAATGTTTTTTCTTTATCACTACCTTTTCCCATTTGGATTACTATGTGTCTTCATGTCGACCTCCTTCGGTTGATTTTGTGGGAGGGGATCTCTATGCCTTATGGATTTGTATAGGTTTCCTTCACCAGATTAGGTTAAGTTTTCAGCTCTTCTTTGGTCAAATAGATTTTCTGTCCCCTTTTCCCCCTTTTCACCTTCTGGGATCCCTCTAATGTGGGTGTTGTTACACTGGATGGAGTCACTGAATTCCATAAGTCTCTTCTCATTTTTGCATACTTCTTTTTCCTCTCATTTTTTCCGCTTGATTACTTTCCATTACTGTCTTCTAGTTCATTAATTTGTTCCTCTGCTTCGTCCATCCTGCTAATTATTCTATCTAGTATATTCTTAATTACATTTCTTGTGTTCCACATCTCTGATTATTTCTTTCATATCTCTTTGTTAAGAGTCTCAATGATGTTCCCCCTTCTGATGTCCTCCCTCTATTCATTTCCCCAGTGAGTATCTTTATAATTGTTATCTTAAATTTTCTCTCAGGCATGTTCCTTATATCCATTTTGTTTAGGTCTCTTGCTGTGGCTTTGTCCTCTTCTTTCGTTTAGGACATAGTCCTCTGTCTGCTCATTTGGCCTACTTCTCAGAGAATATCTCTCTGTTAGGAAGGTCAGATATATTGCTTGTTCTTGAAAATACTGGGCAGTACATACATTTTTAACTTGGTGATGCTGGTTCTCCTCTGAAGGTAATGCATAGCAACAACAGAGACTGGATCTGGACTGTGTCATTGTGCACAACACATGGGGTGTGCTGTTTTAACAAGACGCATGCGTGTTCTGTAGGTGATGGGGAGACATATTGTTCTCAAGGATTGTGTGGGTCTTATCAGGTTGGGTATCCACAGCACTGGGACTGAAGCAGGTCTGGTAGGTGTGGGGATGGGCCATGGTTTATGCAAGTTAGTGATTGCTAGATTGTGCCTGGTCTTGCAGGTAGGTGTCTGTTTACAATGAGGGGCCGTAGAGGGAAATGGCACCTGCCAGCTCCTTTGTTCCTGGACAAGTCCCTTAGCAAACTCTGAGTTCAGGAACTATGTCTCCCTTGTTTAGTCCTCAAGCACCTTTCAACCTGCTTCACCCAAGCTTCTCCAGACTGTTTGCTCTGCTTTCTCTTTAAGGACAGATCTCAGCTTCCTATCACCTTCTGTGCTCTCTCAGAGCTGAGACAGCTGATTTTTAAAAGTTCCAAGCTTTAAGTCTGCTGGTTGTAGACACTCACAAATTTCATCCCTTCTGATTTTCAAAGCCATAAGCTATGAGGATGTCTCTACGCTTTAGAGGCTCCCCGGTGTAGTAGTTTGTTTCTGGCCCCTCTGTGACTGTGGTTCCCTCCCTCTGGTGGTCAGAAATATGGGGTTTAGGTTCCTACAGAGTCCTTGTCCTTCCTACCATCTTTGATGTGATTTCCTCTCTCCATTTAGTTGTAGAGTTTTGTTGGGAAATCTGAAGGTCCATTTCTGGGTGACTCTGGTGTGAGTGTGATCTAGTTGTATCTGTGGGAGGAGGTGAGTTTAGGGTCCTTCTACACTGCCATCTTCCCCACAATTCAGTTTATTTTGTCTCATAAAAATATTACGACTCCAACTTTCTTTTCACTTCCATTTGCATGATAAATGGTTTTGTTTCCCATTACTTCCAATCTGCTTTTATTTTTAGGTCTGAAGTGATTCTCTGGTAGGCAGCAGAGAGATGGGTCTTGCTTCCTCTTTACACTCTATGTTTTCTGATTGAGATAATTAGTCCTTTTTTGTTAAAGCAATCATTGATAAAGTATTTGTATCTCTCTAGATTACTTCACAAGGAAAAGTGTGACAGGCTTCGCTCTGAGAAGGAGGTCTGCGTGGAACGCCTCTTTCAACTCACGGCTTGTTTCTGGCTGACGGAAGGCTTCTCAAGGGTGTGTACGGAAGCCTACAAAAAAGCTCCTACACTTCACTCTCCGGGGGGAAATAAAAGCAGGAACCCAAAAGCATCGGTGAGAAACCGTCTCTCAACGAACACCTTCTTTCCTGACGAGACAGAAACATGTTTAACTGTGTGTGTGTGTGTGTGTGTGTGTGTGCGCGCGTGCGCGCGTGAGGGAATAAGGAATGTGCCATGCCCTCACCTGGGAAAAGCAAGTCTGCGTATACGGCAACTCTCCACTAACATCTTCAGGTATCCTTGAGAGAGAAGCATTTCCAAAAGTGGGTGTGGAAGCATCATGAATGTGCCGTACGCTTTACTACCTTTCAACACCCAAACTCAACATCCAAAAAACAAATAAGTGAGTCAAGAAATGGGCAGAAGATATGAACAGATATTTCTCCAAAGAAGACACACAAATGGCCAACAGACATATGACAAACTGCTCAACATCACTTGGCATGGGGAAAAAGAAACCCAAATGACATTGAGATACCACTTCACACCAGTCAGAATTGCAAAAATTAACAAGCGAAGAAATAACAAATGTTGGTGAGGAGAAAGGGGAACTCTCTTACACTTCTAAGTGGGAATGAAAACTGGTACAGCCACTTTGGAAAACAATATGGACGTTCCTCAAGAACTTAAAACAGAGCTCCCTTACAACCCAGCAATTTTATTTACCCCAAAGCTACAAATGTAGTGATCTGAAGGGGCAACGACACCCCGAATGTTTATAGCAACATTGTCCACAATAGCCAAACCGTGGAAGGAACCAAGACATCCATCGACAGATAAATGGATAAAGAAAACATGGTATATACATATACAATGGAATATGACTCAGCCATCAGAAAGGATCAATATTAGCATATCGATGTGGATGGCACTGGAGGGTATTATGCTGAGCAAAATAAGTCAGTCAGAGAAAAACAATTATTATATGGTTTTACTCATATGTGGAATAGAAGGAACAGCACAGAGGATCATAGGGGAAGGGAGGGAAAATGAATGCGAAGAAACCAGAGAGGAAGAAAATCCATGACAGGTTCCTAACTATTGGAAACCAACTGAGGGTTGCTGGAGGAAAGGTGGCTGGGGAGATGGGGTAACTGTGTGATGGGCATTAAGGAATGCCTGTGATGTGATGAACACTGGGTGTTATACACAACTGATGAATTGTGGAACGCTACATTTGAAACTACTGGTGTACTCTATGTTGGCTAATTCAATTTCAATTTTAAAAAACTCTATTTGGTCTGATATAAGGATTGCTACTCTGACTTCTTTTGACATCCACTTGCATGATTAATGTTTCTCCATCTCTTAATTTCCATCTGCAGGTGTCTTTAGGTGTGAAATCTTTTATACATATATACAAACTCTGTCATGCTCTTTTGCTTGGAGCATTTCGTCCACTTACATTCAAACTAATTATCATTAGACATGAATTTATTGATGTTTTGT
Source organism: Eumetopias jubatus (assembly GCF_037043125.1). Taxonomy (NCBI): domain Eukaryota; kingdom Metazoa; phylum Chordata; class Mammalia; order Carnivora; family Otariidae; genus Eumetopias; species Eumetopias jubatus. The sequence goes on from NW_028274870.1 coordinate 1,079,602, forward strand.
TACTTGTTTCAGAGTTTTTTGTGTAGTTTTTCTCTGATCCTTTCTTCTCTTGCTCTCTCTCTCATGGTTTGCTCGTTTTCTTTAATGATATTCTTGGATTTCTTTCCCTTTATCTTTTGCATGTGTATTAGTGCTTTGGGTTTCTGGTGACCCCCTGGATTATATATAGCCTTTTCAGTCTATATTAAGTTGAATGCTGTTTAAGTTCAAACCCACTGTTGACTCCTCCTCATGTGTTAGGGTATATGTTTTCATATTTTACATACTTTTATTTTGTGAATCCCTTAACTGATTTTTACAGAAATACTTAATTTTACTGCTTCCTTGATTCATTATTGTCCTACTCTCACTTACGGTTTTTTTCCACTCATAGTGTCCCCTTCAATATTTTTTGTAGTTAATTTAGTGGTCATGAACTCTTTTAGTTTGTGTGGCTAAGAAACTCTTTTTCTCCCCTTCTTTTCTGAAGGATAGGCTTGCTGGATAAATTATTCCTTGCTGCAGGTTTTTCTCATTCAGCACTTTGAATATTTAACGCCACTTTCTTCTGTCCTGCATAGTTTCTGCTGAAAACTCAGCTGATAGCTTTATGGGCTTTCCCTTGCATGTTACCTGTCTTCTTTTATCTTGCTGCTTTCAATGTTTTTTCTTTATCACTACCTTTTCCCATTTGGATTACTATGTGTCTTCATGTCGACCTCCTTCGGTTGATTTTGTGGGAGGGGATCTCTATGCCTTATGGATTTGTATAGGTTTCCTTCAGCAGATTAGGTTAAGTTTTCAGCTCTTCTTTGGTCAAATAGATTTTCTGTCCCCTTTTCCCCCTTTTCACCTTCTGGGATCCCTCTAATGTGGGTGTTGTTACACTGGATGGAGTCACTGAATTCCCTAAGTCTCTTCTCATTTTTGCATACTTCTTTTTCCTCTCATTTTTTCCGCTTGATTACTTTCCATTACTGTCTTCTAGTTCATTAATTTGTTCCTCTGCTTCGTCCATCCTGCTAATTATTCTATCTAGTATATTCTTAATTACATTTCTTGTGTTCCACATCTCTGATTATTTCTTTCATATCTCTTTGTTAAGAGTCTCAATGATGTTCCCCCTTCTGATGTCCTCCCTCTATTCATTTCCCCAGTGAGTATCTTTATAATTGTTATCTTAAATTTTCTCTCAGGCATGTTCCTTATATCCGTTTTGTTTAGGTCTCTTGCTGTGGCTTTGTCCTCTTCTTTCGTTTAGGACATAGTCCTCTGTCTGCTCATTTGGCCTACTTCTCAGAGAATATCTCTCTGTTAGGAAGGTCAGATATATTGCTTGTTCTTGAAAATACTGGGCAGTACATACATTTTTAACGTGGTGATGCTGGTTCTCCTCTGAAGGTAATGCATAGCAACAACAGAGACTGGATCTGGACTGTGTCATTGTGCACAACACATGGGGTGTGCTGTTTTAACAAGACGCATGCGTGTTCTGTAGGTGATGGGGAGACATATTGTTCTCAAGGATTGTGTGGGTCTTATCAGGGAGGGTATCCACAGCACTGGGACTGAAGCAGGTCTGGTAGGTGTGGGGATGGGCCATGGTTTATGCAAGTTAGTGATTGCTAGATTGTGCCTGGTCTTGCAGGTAGGTGTCTGTTTACAATGAGGGGCCGTAGAGGGAAATGGCACCTGCCAGCTCCTTTGTTCCTGGACAAGTCCCTTAGCAAACTCTGAGTTCAGGAACTATGTCTCCCTTGTTTAGTCCTCAAGCACCTTTCAACCTGCTTCACCCAAGCTTCTCCAGACTGTTTGCTCTGCTTTCTCTTTAAGGACAGATCTCAGCTTCCTATCACCTTCTGTGCTCTCTCAGAGCTGAGACAGCTGATTTTTAAAAGTTCCAAGCTTTAGGTCTGCTGGTTGTAGACACTCACAAATGTCATCCCTTCTGATTTTCAAAGCCATAAGCTATGAGGATGTCTCTACGCTTTAGAGGCTCCCCGGTGTAGTAGTTTGTTTCTGGCCCCTCTGTGACTGTGGTTCCCTCCCTCTGGTGGTCAGAAATATGGGGTTTAGATTCCTACAGAGTCCTTGTCCTTCCTACCATCTTTGATGTGATTTCCTCTCTCCATTTAGTTGTAGAGTTTTGTTGGGAAATCTGAAGGTCCATTTCTGGGTGACTCTGGTGTGAGTGTGATCTAGTTGTATCTGTGGGAGGAGGTGAGTTTAGGGTCCTTCTACACTGCCATCTTCCCCACAATTCAGTTTATTTTGTCTCATAAAAATATTACGACTCCAACTTTCTTTTCACTTCCATTTGCATGATAAATGGTTTTGTTTCCCATTACTTCCAATCTGCTTTTATTTTTAGGTCTGAAGTGATTCTCTGGTAGGCAGCAGAGAGATGGGTCTTGCTTCCTCTTTACACTCTATGTTTTCTGATTGAGTTATTTAGTCCTTTTTTGTTAAAGCAATCATTGATAAAGTATTTGTATCTCTCTAGTTTACTTCACAAGGAAAAGTGTGACAGGCTTCGCTCTGAGAAGGAGGTCTGCGTGGAACGCCTCTTTCAACTCACGGCTTGTTTCTGGCTGACGGAAGGCTTCTCAAGGGTGTGTACGGAAGCCTACGGTAAAAGCGCCTACACTTCACTCTCCGGGGGGAAATAAAAGCAAGAACCCAAAAGCATCGGTGAGAAACAGTCTCTCAACGAACACCTTCTTTCCTGACGAGACAGAAACATGTTCAACTCTGTGTGTGTGTGTGTGTGTGTGTGTGTGTGTGTGTGTGCGCGCGCGCGCGTGAGGGAATAAGGAATGTGCCATGCCCTCACCTGGGAAAAGCAAGTCTGCGTATACGGCAACTCTCCACTAACATCTTCAGGTATCCTTGAGAGAGAAGCATTTCCAAAACTGGGTGTGGAAGCATCATGAATGTGCCGTACGCTTTACTACCTTTCAACACCCAAACTCAACATCCAAAAAACAAATAAGTGAGTCAAGAAATGGGCAGAAGATATGAACAGATATTTCTCCAAAGAAGACACACAAATGGCCAACAGACATATGACAAACTGCTCAACATCACTTGGCATGGGGAAAAAGAAACCCAAATGACAATGAGATACCACTTCACACCAGTCAGAATTGCAAAAATTAACAAGCGAAGAAATAACAAATGTTGGTGAGGATAAAGGGGAACTCTCTTACACTTCTAAGTGGGAATGAAAACTGGTACAGCCACTTTGGAAAACAATATGGAGGTTCCTCAAGAACTTAAAACAGAGCTCTCTTACAACCCAGCAATTTTATTTACCCCAAAGCTACAAATGTAGTGATCTGAAGGGGCAACGGCACCCCGAATGTTTAGAGCAACATTGTCCACAATAGCCAAACCGTGGAAGGAACCAAGACATCCATCGACAGATAAATGGATAAAGAAAACATGGTATATACATATACAATGGAATATGACTCAGCCATCAGAAAGGATCAATATTTAGCATATCGATGTGGATGGCACTGGAGGGTATTATGCTGAGCAAAATAAGTCAGTCAGAGAAAAACAATTATTATATGGTTTTACTCATATGTGGAATAGAAGGAACAGCACAGAGGATCATAGGGGAAGGGAGGGAAAATGAATGCGAAGAAACCAGAGAGGAAGAAAATCCATGACAGGTTCCTAACTATTGGAAACCAACTGAGGGTTGCTGGAGGAAAGGTGGCTGGGGAGATGGAGTAACTGTGTGATGGGCATTAAGGAATGCATGGGATGTGATGAACACTGGGTGTTATACACAACTGATGAATTGTGGAACGCTACATTTGAAACTACTGGTGTACTCTATGTTGGCTAATTCAATTTCAATTTTAAAAAACTCTATTTGGTCTGATATAAGGATTGCTACTCTGACTTCTTTTGACATCCACTTGCATGATTAATGTTTCTCCATCTCTTAATTTCCATCTGCAGGTGTCTTTAGGTGTGAAATCTTTTATACATATATACAAACTCTGTCATGCTCTTTCCTTGGAGCATTTCGTCCACTTACATTCAAACTAATTATCATTAGACATGTATTTATTGATGTTTTGTTACTTGTTTCAGAGTTTTTTGTGTAGTTTTTCTCTGATCCTTTCTTCTCTTGCTCTCTCTCTCATGGTTTGCTCGTTTTCTTTAATGATATTCTTGGATTTCTTTCCCTTTATCTTTTGCATGTGTATTAGTGCTTTGGGTTTCTGGTGACCCCCTGGATTATATATAGCCTTTTCAGTCTATATTAAGTTGAATGCTGTTTAAGTTCAAACCCACTGTTGACTCCTCCTCATGTGTTAGGGTATATGTTTTCATATTTTACATACTTTTATTTTGTGAATCCCTTAACTGATTTTTACAGAAATACTTAATTTTACTGCTTCCTTGATTCATTATTGTCCTACTCTCACTTACGGTTTTTTTCCACTCATAGTGTCCCCTTCAATATTTTTTGTAGTTAATTTAGTGGTCATGAACTCTTTTAGTTTGTGTGGCTAAGAAACTCTTTTTCTCCCCTTCTTTTCTGAAGGATAGGCTTGCTGGATAAATTATTCCTTGCTGCAGGTTTTTCTCATTCAGCACTTTGAATATTTAACGCCACTTTCTTCTGTCCTGCATAGTTTCTGCTGAAAACTCAGCTGATAGCTTTATGGGCTTTCCCTTGCATGTTAACTGTCTTCTTTTATCTTGCTGCTTTAAATGTTTTTTCTTTATCACTACCTTTTCCCATTTGGATTACTATGTGTCTTCATGTCGACCTCCTTCGGTTGATTTTGTGGGAGGGGATCTCTATGCCTTATGGATTTGTATAGGTTTCCTTCAGCAGATTAGGTTAAGTTTTCAGCTCTTCTTTGGTCAAATAGATTTTCTGTCCCCTTTTCCCCCTTTTCACCTTCTGGGATCCCTCTAATGTGGGTGTTGTTACACTGGATGGAGTCACTGAATTCCCTAAGTCTCTTCTCATTTTTGCATACTTCTTTTTCCTCTCATTTTTTCCGCTTGATTACTTTCCATTACTGTCTTCTAGTTCATTAATTTGTTCCTCTGCTTCGTCCATCCTGCTAATTATTCTATCTAGTATATTCTTAATTACATTTCTTGTGTTCCACATCTCTGATTATTTCTTTCATATCTCTTTGTTAAGAGTCTCAATGATGTTCCCCCTTCTGATGTCCTCCCTCTATTCATTTCCCCAGTGAGTATCTTTATAATTGTTATCTTAAATTTTCTCTCAGGCATGTTCCTTATATCCATTTTGTTTAGGTCTCTTGCTGTGGCTTTGTCCTCTTCTTTCGTTTAGGACATAGTCCTCTGTCTGCTCATTTGGCCTACTTCTCAGAGAATATCTCTCTGTTAGGAAGGTCAGATATATTGCTTGTTCTTGAAAATACTGGGCAGTACATACATTTTTAACGTGGTGATGCTGGTTCTCCTCTGAAGGTAATGCATAGCAACAACAGAGACTGGATCTGGACTGTGTCATTGTGCACAACACATGGGGTGTGCTGTTTTAACAAGACGCATGCGTGTTCTGTAGGTGATGGGGAGACATATTGTTCTCAAGGATTGTGTGGGTCTTATCAGGGAGGGTATCCACAGCACTGGGACTGAAGCAGGTCTGGTAGGTGTGGGGATGGGCCATGGTTTATGCAAGTTAGTGATTGCTAGATTGTGCTTGGTCTTGCAGGTAGGTGTCTGTTTACAATGAGGGGCCGTAGAGGGAAATGGCACCTGCCAGCTCCTTTGTTCCTGGACAAGTCCCTTAGCAAACTCTGAGTTCAGGAACTATGTCTCCCTTGTTTAGTCCTCAAGCACCTTTCAACCTGCTTCACCCAAGCTTCTCCAGACTGTTTGCTCTGCTTTCTCTTTAAGGACAGATCTCAGCTTCCTATCACCTTCTGTGCTCTCTCAGAGCTGAGACAGCTGATTTTTAAAAGTTCCAAGCTTTAGGTCTGCTGGTTGTAGACACTCACAAATTTCATCCCTTCTGATTTTCAAAGCCATAAGCTATGAGGATGTCTCTACGCTTTAGAGGCTCCCCGGTGTAGTAGTTTGTTTCTGGCCCCTCTGTGACTGTGGTTCCCTCCCTCTGGTGGTCAGAAATATGGGGTTTAGATTCCTACAGAGTCCTTGTCCTTCCTACCATCTTTGATGTGATTTCCTCTCTCCATTTAGTTGTAGAGTTTTGTTGGGAAATCTGAAGGTCCATTTCTGGGTGACTCTGGTGTGAGTGTGATCTAGTTGTATCTGTGGGAGGAGGTGAGTTTAGGGTCCTTCTACACTGCCATCTTCCCCACAATTCAGTTTATTTTGTCTCATAAAAATATTACGACTCCAACTTTCTTTTCACTTCCATTTGCATGATAAATGGTTTTGTTTCCCATTACTTCCAATCTGCTTTTATTTTTAGGTCTGAAGTGATTCTCTGGTAGGCAGCAGAGAGATGGGTCTTGCTTCCTCTTTACACTCTATGTTTTCTGATTGAGTTATTTAGTCCTTTTTTGTTAAAGCAATCATTGATAAAGTATTTGTATCTCTCTAGTTTACTTCACAAGGAAAAGTGTGACAGGCTTCGCTCTGAGAAGGAGGTCTGCGTGGAACGCCTCTTTCAACTCACGGCTTTTTTCTGGCTGACGGAAGGCTTCTCAAGGGTGTGTACGGAAGCCTACGGAAAAAGCGCCTACACTTCACTCTCCGGGGGGAAATAAAAGCAAGAACCCAAAAGCATCGGCGAGAAACCGTCTCTCAACGAACACCTTCTTTCCTGACGAGACAGAAACATGTTCAACTCTGTGTGTGTGTGTGTGTGTGTGTGTGTGTGTGTGTGTGCGCGCGCGCGCGTGAGGGAATAAGGAATGTGCCATGCCCTCACCTGGGAAAAGCAAGTCTGCGTATACGGCAACTCTCCACTAACATCTTCAGGTATCCTTGAGAGAGAAGCATTTCCAAAAGTGGGTGTGGAAGCATCATGAATGTGCCGTGCGCTTTACTACCTTTCAACACCCAAACTCAACATCCAAAAAACAAATAAGTGAGTCAAGAAATGGGCAGAAGATATGAACAGATATTTCTCCAAAGAAGACACACAAATGGCCAACAGACATATGACAAACTGCTCAACATCACTTGGCATGGGGAAAAAGAAACCCAAATGACAATGAGATACCACTTCACACCAGTCAGAATTGCAAAAATTAACAAGCGAAGAAATAACAAATGTTGGTGAGGAGAAAGGGGAACTCTCTTACACTTCTAAGTGGGAATGAAAACTGGTACAGCCACTTTGGAAAACAATATGGACGTTCCTCAAGAACTTAAAACAGAGCTCCCTTACAACCCAGCAATTTTATTTACCCCAAAGCTACAAATGTAGTGATCTGAAGGGGCAACGACACCCCGAATGTTTATAGCAACATTGTCCACAATAGCCAAACCGTGGAAGGAACCAAGACATCCATCGACAGATAAATGGATAAAGAAAACATGGTATATACATATACAATGGAATATGACTCAGCCATCAGAAAGGATCAATATTAGCATATCGATGTGGATGGCACTGGAGGGTATTATGCTGAGCAAAATAAGTCAGTCAGAGAAAAACAATTATTATATGGTTTTACTCATATGTGGAATAGAAGGAACAGCACAGAGGATCATAGGGGAAGGGAGGGAAAATGAATGCGAAGAAACCAGAGAGGAAGAAAATCCATGACAGGTTCCTAACTATTGGAAACCAACTGAGGGTTGCTGGAGGAAAGGTGGCTGGGGAGATGGGGTAACTGTGTGATGGGCATTAAGGAATGCCTGTGATGTGATGAACACTGGGTGTTATACACAACTGATGAATTGTGGAACGCTACATTTGAAACTACTGGTGTACTCTATGTTGGCTAATTCAATTTCAATTTTAAAAAACTCTATTTGGTCTGATATAAGGATTGCTACTCTGACTTCTTTTGACATCCACTTGCATGATTAATGTTTCTCCATCTCTTAATTTCCATCTGCAGGTGCCTTTAGGTGTGAAATCTTTTATACATATATACAAACTCTGTCATGCTCTTTTGCTTGGAGCATTTCGTCCACTTACATTCAAACTAATTATCATTAGACATGTATTTATTGATGTTTTGTTACTTGTTTCAGAGTTTTTTGTGTAGTTTTTCTCTGATCCTTTCTTCTCTTGCTCTCTCTCTCATGGTTTGCTCGTTTTCTTTAATGATATTCTTGGATTTCTTTCCCTTTATCTTTTGCATGTGTATTAGTGCTTTGGGTTTGTGGTGACCCCCTGGATTATATATAGCCTTTTCAGTCTATATTAAGTTGAATGCTGTTTAAGTTCAAACCCACTGTTGACTCCTCCTCATGTGTTAGGGTATATGTTTTCATATTTTACATACTTTTATTTTGTGAATCCCTTAACTGATTTTTACAGAAATACTTAATTTTACTGCTTCCTTGATTCATTATTGTCCTACTCTCACTTACGGTTTTTTTCCACTCATAGTGTCCCCTTCAATATTTTTTGTAGTTAATTTAGTGGTCATGAACTCTTTTAGTTTGTGTGGCTAAGAAACTCTTTTTCTCCCCTTCTTTTCTGAAGGATAGGCTTGCTGGATAAATTATTCCTTGCTGCAGGTTTTTCTCATTCAGCACTTTGAATATTTAACGCCACTTTCTTCTGTCCTGCATAGTTTCTGCTGAAAACTCAGCTGATAGCTTTATGGGCTTTCCCTTGCATGTTAACTGTCTTCTTTTATCTTGCTGCTTTCAATGTTTTTTCTTTATCACTACCTTTTCCCATTTGGATTACTATGTGTCTTCATGTCGACCTCCTTCGGTTGATTTTGTGGGAGGGGATCTCTATGCCTTATGGATTTGTATAGGTTTCCTTCACCAGATTAGGTTAAGTTTTCAGCTCTTCTTTGGTCAAATAGATTTTCTGTCCCCTTTTCCCCCTTTTCACCTTCTGGGATCCCTCTAATGTGGGTGTTGTTACACTGGATGGAGTCACTGAATTCCCTAAGTCTCTTCTCATTTTTGCATACTTCTTTTTCCTCTCATTTTTTCCGCTTGATTACTTTCCATTACTGTCTTCTAGTTCATTAATTTGTTCCTCTGCTTCGTCCATCCTGCTAATTATTCTATCTAGTATATTCTTAATTACATTTCTTGTGTTCCACATCTCTGATTATTTCTTTCATATCTCTTTGTTAAGAGTCTCAATGATGTTCCCCCTTCTGATGTCCTCCCTCTATTCATTTCCCCAGTGAGTATCTTTATAATTGTTATCTTAAATTTTCTCTCAGGCATGTTCCTTATATCCATTTTGTTTAGGTCTCTTGCTGTGGCTTTGTCCTCTTCTTTCGTTTAGGACATAGTCCTCTGTCTGCTCATTTGGCCTACTTCTCAGAGAATATCTCTCTGTTAGGAAGGTCAGATATATTGCTTGTTCTTGAAAATACTGGGCAGTACATACATTTTTAACTTGGTGATGCTGGTTCTCCTCTGAAGGTAATGCATAGCAACAACAGAGACTGGATCTGGACTGTGTCATTGTGCACAACACATGGGGTGTGCTGTTTTAACAAGACGCATGCGTGTTCTGTAGGTGATGGGGAGACATATTGTTCTCAAGGATTGTGTGGGTCTTATCAGGTTGGGTATCCACAGCACTGGGACTGAAGCAGGTCTGGTAGGTGTGGGGATGGGCCATGGTTTATGCAAGTTAGTGATTGCTAGATTGTTCTTGGTCTTGCAGGTAGGTGTCTGTTTACAATGAGGGGCCGTAGAGGGAAATGGCACCTGCCAGCTCCTTTGTTCCTGGACAAGTCCCTTAGCAAACTCTGAGTTCAGGAACTATGTCTCCCTTGTTTAGTCCTCAAGCACCTTTCAACCTGCTTCACCCAAGCTTCTCCAGACTGTTTGCTCTGCTTTCTCTTTAAGGACAGATCTCAGCTTCCTATCACCTTCTGTGCTCTCTCAGAGCTGAGACAGCTGATTTTTAAAAGTTCCAAGCTTTAGGTCTGCTGGTTGTAGACACTCACAAATTTCATCCCTTCTGATTTTCAAAGCCATAAGCTATGAGGATGTCTCTACGCTTTAGAGGCTCCCCGGTGTAGTAGTTTGTTTCTGGCCCCTCTGTGACTGTGGTTCCCTCCCTCTGGTGGTCAGAAATATGGGGTTTAGATTCCTACAGAGTCCTTGTCCTTCCTACCATCTTTGATGTGATTTCCTCTCTCCATTTAGTTGTAGAGTTTTGTTGGGAAATCTGAAGGTCCATTTCTGGGTGACTCTGGTGTGAGTGTGATCTAGTTGTATCTGTGGGAGGAGGTGAGTTTAGGGTCCTTCTACACTGCCATCTTCCCCACAATTCAGTTTATTTTGTCTCATAAAAATATTACGACTCCAACTTTCTTTTCACTTCCATTTGCATGATAAATGGTTTTGTTTCCCATTACTTCCAATCTGCTTTTATTTTTAGGTCTGAAGTGATTCTCTGGTAGGCAGCAGAGAGATGGGTCTTGCTTCCTCTTTACACTCTATGTTTTCTGATTGAGTTATTTAGTCCTTTTTTGTTAAAGCAATCATTGATAAAGTATTTGTATCTCTCTAGTTTACTTCACAAGGAAAAGTGTGACAGGCTTCGCTCTGAGAAGGAGGTCTGCGTGGAACGCCTCTTTCAACTCACGGCTTTTTTCTGGCTGACGGAAGGCTTCTCAAGGGTGTGTACGGAAGCCTACGGAAAAAGCGCCTACACTTCACTCTCCGGGGGGAAATAAAAGCAAGAACCCAAAAGCATCGGCGAGAAACCGTCTCTCAACGAACACCTTCTTTCCTGACGAGACAGAAACATGTTCAACTCTGTGTGTGTGTGTGTGTGTGTGTGTGTGTGTGTGTGTGCGCGCGCGCGCGTGAGGGAATAAGGAATGTGCCATGCCCTCACCTGGGAAAAGCAAGTCTGCGTATACGGCAACTCTCCACTAACATCTTCAGGTATCCTTGAGAGAGAAGCATTTCCAAAAGTGGGTGTGGAAGCATCATGAATGTGCCGTGCGCTTTACTACCTTTCAACACCCAAACTCAACATCCAAAAAACAAATAAGTGAGTCAAGAAATGGGCAGAAGATATGAACAGATATTTCTCCAAAGAAGACACACAAATGGCCAACAGACATATGACAAACTGCTCAACATCACTTGGCATGGGGAAAAAGAAACCCAAATGACAATGAGATACCACTTCACACCAGTCAGAATTGCAAAAATTAACAAGCGAAGAAATAACAAATGTTGGTGAGGAGAAAGGGGAACTCTCTTACACTTCTAAGTGGGAATGAAAACTGGTACAGCCACTTTGGAAAACAATATGGACGTTCCTCAAGAACTTAAAACAGAGCTCCCTTACAACCCAGCAATTTTATTTACCCCAAAGCTACAAATGTAGTGATCTGAAGGGGCAACGACACCCCGAATGTTTATAGCAACATTGTCCACAATAGCCAAACCGTGGAAGGAACCAAGACATCCATCGACAGATAAATGGATAAAGAAAACATGGTATATACATATACAATGGAATATGACTCAGCCATCAGAAAGGATCAATATTAGCATATCGATGTGGATGGCACTGGAGGGTATTATGCTGAGCAAAATAAGTCAGTCAGAGAAAAACAATTATTATATGGTTTTACTCATATGTGGAATAGAAGGAACAGCACAGAGGATCATAGGGGAAGGGAGGGAAAATGAATGCGAAGAAACCAGAGAGGAAGAAAATCCATGACAGGTTCCTAACTATTGGAAACCAACTGAGGGTTGCTGGAGGAAAGGTGGCTGGGGAGATGGGGTAACTGTGTGATGGGCATTAAGGAATGCCTGTGATGTGATGAACACTGGGTGTTATACACAACTGATGAATTGTGGAACGCTACATTTGAAACTACTGGTGTACTCTATGTTGGCTAATTCAATTTCAATTTTAAAAAACTCTATTTGGTCTGATATAAGGATTGCTACTCTGACTTCTTTTGACATCCACTTGCATGATTAATGTTTCTCCATCTCTTAATTTCCATCTGCAGGTGCCTTTAGGTGTGAAATCTTTTATACATATATACAAACTCTGTCATGCTCTTTTGCTTGGAGCATTTCGTCCACTTACATTCAAACTAATTATCATTAGACATGTATTTATTGATGTTTTGTTACTTGTTTCAGAGTTTTTTGTGTAGTTTTTCTCTGATCCTTTCTTCTCTTGCTCTCTCTCTCATGGTTTGCTCGTTTTCTTTAATGATATTCTTGGATTTCTTTCCCTTTATCTTTTGCATGTGTATTAGTGCTTTGGGTTTGTGGTGACCCCCTGGATTATATATAGCCTTTTCAGTCTATATTAAGTTGAATGCTGTTTAAGTTCAAACCCACTGTTGACTCCTCCTCATGTGTTAGGGTATATGTTTTCATATTTTACATACTTTTATTTTGTGAATCCCTTAACTGATTTTTACAGAAATACTTAATTTTACTGCTTCCTTGATTCATTATTGTCCTACTCTCACTTACGGTTTTTTTCCACTCATAGTGTCCCCTTCAATATTTTTTGTAGTTAATTTAGTGGTCATGAACTCTTTTAGTTTGTGTGGCTAAGAAACTCTTTTTCTCCCCTTCTTTTCTGAAGGATAGGCTTGCTGGATAAATTATTCCTTGCTGCAGGTTTTTCTCATTCAGCACTTTGAATATTTAACGCCACTTTCTTCTGTCCTGCATAGTTTCTGCTGAAAACTCAGCTGATAGCTTTATGGGCTTTCCCTTGCATGTTAACTGTCTTCTTTTATCTTGCTGCTTTCAATGTTTTTTCTTTATCACTACCTTTTCCCATTTGGATTACTATGTGTCTTCATGTCGACCTCCTTCGGTTGATTTTGTGGGAGGGGATCTCTATGCCTTATGGATTTGTATAGGTTTCCTTCACCAGATTAGGTTAAGTTTTCAGCTCTTCTTTGGTCAAATAGATTTTCTGTCCCCTTTTCCCCCTTTTCACCTTCTGGGATCCCTCTAATGTGGGTGTTGTTACACTGGATGGAGTCACTGAATTCCCTAAGTCTCTTCTCATTTTTGCATACTTCTTTTTCCTCTCATTTTTTCCGCTTGATTACTTTCCATTACTGTCTTCTAGTTCATTAATTTGTTCCTCTGCTTCGTCCATCCTGCTAATTATTCTATCTAGTATATTCTTAATTACATTTCTTGTGTTCCACATCTCTGATTATTTCTTTCATATCTCTTTGTTAAGAGTCTCAATGATGTTCCCCCTTCTGATGTCCTCCCTCTATTCATTTCCCCAGTGAGTATCTTTATAATTGTTATCTTAAATTTTCTCTCAGGCATGTTCCTTATATCCATTTTGTTTAGGTCTCTTGCTGTGGCTTTGTCCTCTTCTTTCGTTTAGGACATAGTCCTCTGTCTGCTCATTTGGCCTACTTCTCAGAGAATATCTCTCTGTTAGGAAGGTCAGATATATTGCTTGTTCTTGAAAATACTGGGCAGTACATACATTTTTAACTTGGTGATGCTGGTTCTCCTCTGAAGGTAATGCATAGCAACAACAGAGACTGGATCTGGACTGTGTCATTGTGCACAACACATGGGGTGTGCTGTTTTAACAAGACGCATGCGTGTTCTGTAGGTGATGGGGAGACATATTGTTCTCAAGGATTGTGTGGGTCTTATCAGGTTGGGTATCCACAGCACTGGGACTGAAGCAGGTCTGGTAGGTGTGGGGATGGGCCATGGTTTATGCAAGTTAGTGATTGCTAGATTGTTCTTGGTCTTGCAGGTAGGTGTCTGTTTACAATGAGGGGCCGTAGAGGGAAATGGCACCTGCCAGCTCCTTTGTTCCTGGACAAGTCCCTTAGCAAACTCTGAGTTCAGGAACTATGTCTCCCTTGTTTAGTCCTCAAGCACCTTTCAACCTGCTTCACCCAAGCTTCTCCAGACTGTTTGCTCTGCTTTCTCTTTAAGGACAGATCTCAGCTTCCTATCACCTTCTGTGCTCTCTCAGAGCTGAGACAGCTGATTTTTAAAAGTTCCAAGCTTTAAGTCTGCTGGTTGTAGACACTCACAAATTTCATCCCTTCTGATTTTCAAAGCCATAAGCTATGAGGATGTCTCTACGCTTTAGAGGCTCCCCGGTGTAGTAGTTTGTTTCTGGCCCCTCTGTGACTGTGGTTCCCTCCCTCTGGTGGTCAGAAATATGGGGTTTAGATTCCTACAGAGTCCTTGTCCTTCCTACCATCTTTGATGTGATTTCCTCTCTCCATTTAGTTGTAGAGTTTTGTTGGGAAATCTTAAGGTCCATTTCTGGGTGACTCTGGTGTGAGTGTGATCTAGTTGTATCTGTGGGAGGAGGTGAGTTTAGGGTCCTTCTACACTGCCATCTTCCCCACAATTCAGTTTATTTTGTCTCATAAAAATATTACGACTCCAACTTTCTTTTCACTTCCATTTGCATGATAAATGGTTTTGTTTCCCATTACTTCCAATCTGCTTTTATTTTTAGGTCTGAAGTGATTCTCTGGTAGGCAGCAGAGAGATGGGTCTTGCTTCCTCTTTACACTCTATGTTTTCTGATTGAGTTATTTAGTCCTTTTTTGTTAAAGCAATCATTGATAAAGTATTTGTATCTCTCTAGTTTACTTCACAAGGAAAAGTGTGACAGGCTTCGCTCTGAGAAGGAGGTCTGCGTGGAACGCCTCTTTCAACTCACGGCTTTTTTCTGGCTGACGGAAGGCTTCTCAAGGGTGTGTACGGAAGCCTACGGAAAAAGCGCTTACACTTCACTCTCCGGGGGGAAATAAAAGCAAGAACCCAAAAGCATCGGCAAGAAACCGTCTCTCAACGAACACCTTCTTTCCTGACGAGACAGAAACATGTTCAACTCTGTGTGTGTGTGTGTGTGTGTGTGTGTGTGTGTGTGCGCGCGCACGCGTGAGGGAATAAGGAATGTGCCATGCCCTCACCTGGAAAAGCAAGTCTGCGTATACGACAACTCTCCACTAACATCTTCAGGTATCCTTGAGAGAGAAGCATTTCCAAAACTGGGTGTGGAAGCATCATGAATGTGCCGTACGCTTTACTACCTTTCAACACCCAAACTCAACATCCAAAAAACAAATAAGTGAGTCAAGAAATGGGCAGAAGATATGAACAGATATTTCTCCAAAGAAGACACACAAATGGCCAACAGACATATGACAAACTGCTCAACATCACTTGGCATGGGGAAAAAGAAACCCAAATGACAATGAGATACCACTTCACACCAGTCAGAATTGCAAAAATTAACAAGCGAAGAAATAACAAATGTTGGTGAGGAGAAAGGGGAACTCTCTTACACTTCTAAGTGGGAATGAAAACTGGTACAGCCACTTTGGAAAACAATATGGAGGTTCCTCAAGAACTTAAAACAGAGCTCCCTTACAACCCAGCAATTTTATTTACCCCAAAGCTACAAATGTAGTGATCTGAAGGGGCAACGGCACCCCGAATGTTTATAGCAACATTGTCCACAATAGCCAAACCGTGGAAGGAACCAAGACATCCATCGACAGATAAATGGATAAAGAAAACATGGTATATACATATACAATGGAATATGACTCAGCTATCAGAAAGGATCAATATTTAGCATATCGATGTGGATGGCACTGGAGGGTATTATGCTGAGCAAAATAAGTCAGTCAGAGAAAAACAATTATTATATGGTTTTACTCATATGTGGAATAGAATGAACAGCACAGAGGATCATAGGGGAAGGGAGGGAAAATGAATGCGAAGAAACCAGAGAGGAAGAAAATCCATGACAGGTTCCTAACTATTGGAAACCAACTGAGGGTTGCTGGAGGAAAGGTGGCTGGGGAGATGGGGTAACTGTGTGATGGGCATTAAGGAATGCCTGTGATGTGATGAACACTGGGTGTTATACACAACTGATGAATTGTGGAACGCTACATTTGAAACTACTGGTGTACTCTATGTTGGCTAATTCAATTTCAATTTTAAAAAACTCTATTTGGTCTGATATAAGGATTGCTACTCTGACTTCTTTTGACATCCACTTGCATGATTAATGTTTCTCCATCTCTTAATTTCCATCTGCAGGTGTCTTTAGGTGTGAAATCTTTTATACATATATACAAACTCTGTCATGCTCTTTTGCTTGGAGCATTTCGTCCACTTACATTCAAACTAATTATCATTAGACATGTATTTATTGATGTTTTGTTACTTGTTTCAGAGTTTTTTGTGTAGTTTTTCTCTGATCCTTTCTTCTCTTGCTCTCTCTCTCATGGTTTGCTCGTTTTCTTTAATGATATTCTTGGATTTCTTTCCCTTTATCTTTTGCATGTGTATTAGTGCTTTGGGTTTGTGGTGACCCCCTGGATTATATATAGCCTTTTCAGTCTATATTAAGTTGAATGCTGTTTAAGTTCAAACCCACTGTTGACTCCTCCTCATGTGTTAGGGTATATGTTTTCATATTTTACATACTTTTATTTTGTGAATCCCTTAACTGATTTTTACAGAAATACTTAATTTTACTGCTTCCTTGATTCATTATTGTCCTACTCTCACTTACGGTTTTTTTCCACTCATAGTGTCCCCTTCAATATTTTTTGTAGTTAATTTAGTGGTCATGAACTCTTTTAGTTTGTGTGGCTAAGAAACTCTTTTTCTCCCCTTCTTTTCTGAAGGATAGGCTTGCTGGATAAATTATTCCTTGCTGCAGGTTTTTCTCATTCAGCACTTTGAATATTTAACGCCACTTTCTTCTGTCCTGCATAGTTTCTGCTGAAAACTCAGCTGATAGCTTTATGGGCTTTCCCTTGCATGTTAACTGTCTTCTTTTATCTTGCTGCTTTCAATGTTTTTTCTTTATCACTACCTTTTCCCATTTGGATTACTATGTGTCTTCATGTCGACCTCCTTCGGTTGATTTTGTGGGAGGGGATCTCTATGCCTTATGGATTTGTATAGGTTTCCTTCACCAGATTAGGTTAAGTTTTCAGCTCTTCTTTGGTCAAATAGATTTTCTGTCCCCTTTTCCCCCTTTTCACCTTCTGGGATCCCTCTAATGTGGGTGTTGTTACACTGGATGGAGTCACTGAATTCCCTAAGTCTCTTCTCATTTTTGCATACTTCTTTTTCCTCTCATTTTTTCCGCTTGATTACTTTCCATTACTGTCTTCTAGTTCATTAATTTGTTCCTCTGCTTCGTCCATCCTGCTAATTATTCTATCTAGTATATTCTTAATTACATTTCTTGTGTTCCACATCTCTGATTATTTCTTTCATATCTCTTTGTTAAGAGTCTCAATGATGTTCCCCCTTCTGATGTCCTCCCTCTATTCATTTCCCCAGTGAGTATCTTTATAATTGTTATCTTAAATTTTCTCTCAGGCATGTTCCTTATATCCATTTTGTTTAGGTCTCTTGCTGTGGCTTTGTCCTCTTCTTTCGTTTAGGACATAGTCCTCTGTCTGCTCATTTGGCCTACTTCTCAGAGAATATCTCTCTGTTAGGAAGGTCAGATATATTGCTTGTTCTTGAAAATACTGGGCAGTACATACATTTTTAACGTGGTGATGCTGGTTCTCCTCTGAAGGTAATGCATAGCAACAACAGAGACTGGATCTGGACTGTGTCATTGTGCACAACACATGGGGTGTGCTGTTTTAACAAGACGCATGCGTGTTCTGTAGGTGATGGGGAGACATATTGTTCTCAAGGATTGTGTGGGTCTTATCAGGGAGGGTATCCACAGCACTGGGACTGAAGCAGGTCTGGTAGGTGTGGGGATGGGCCATGGTTTATGCAAGTTAGTGATTGCTAGATTGTGCCTGGTCTTGCAGGTAGGTGTCTGTTTACAATGAGGGGCCGTAGAGGGAAATGGCACCTGCCAGCTCCTTTGTTCCTGGACAAGTCCCTTAGCAAACTCTGAGTTCAGGAACTATGTCTCCCTTGTTTAGTCCTCAAGCACCTTTCAACCTGCTTCACCCAAGCTTCTCCAGACTGTTTGCTCTGCTTTCTCTTTAAGGACAGATCTCAGCTTCCTATCACCTTCTGTGCTCTCTCAGAGCTGAGACAGCTGATTTTTAAAAGTTCCAAGCTTTAAGTCTGCTGGTTGTAGACACTCACAAATTTCATCCCTTCTGATTTTCAAAGCCATAAGCTATGAGGATGTCTCTACGCTTTAGAGGCTCCCCGGTGTAGTAGTTTGTTTCTGGCCCCTCTGTGACTGTGGTTCCCTCCCTCTGGTGGTCAGAAATATGGGGTTTAGATTCCTACAGAGTCCTTGTCCTTCCTACCATCTTTGATGTGATTTCCTCTCTCCATTTAGTTGTAGAGTTTTGTTGGGAAATCTGAAGGTCCATTTCTGGGTGACTCTGGTGTGAGTGTGATCTAGTTGTATCTGTGGGAGGAGGTGAGTTTAGGGTCCTTCTACACTGCCATCTTCCCCACAATTCAGTTTATTTTGTCTCATAAAAATATTACGACTCCAACTTTCTTTTCACTTCCATTTGCATGATAAATGGTTTTGTTTCCCATTACTTCCAATCTGCTTTTATTTTTAGGTCTGAAGTGATTCTCTGGTAGGCAGCAGAGAGATGGGTCTTGCTTCCTCTTTACACTCTATGTTTTCTGATTGAGTTATTTAGTCCTTTTTTGTTAAAGCAATCATTGATAAAGTATTTGTATCTCTCTAGTTTACTTCACAAGGAAAAGTGTGACAGGCTTCGCTCTGAGAAGGAGGTCTGCGTGGAACGCCTCTTTCAACTCACGGCTTGTTTCTGGCTGACGGAAGGCTTCTCAAGGGTGTGTACGGAAGCCTACGGTAAAAGCGCCTACACTTCACTCTCCGGGGGGAAATAAAAGCAAGAACCCAAAAGCATCGGTGAGAAACAGTCTCTCAACGAACACCTTCTTTCCTGACGAGACAGAAACATGTTCAACTCTGTGTGTGTGTGTGTGTGTGTGTGTGTGTGTGTGTGCGCGCGCGCGCGTGAGGGAATAAGGAATGTGCCATGCCCTCACCTGGGAAAAGCAAGTCTGCGTATACGGCAACTCTCCACTAACATCTTCAGGTATCCTTGAGAGAGAAGCATTTCCAAAACTGGGTGTGGAAGCATCATGAATGTGCCGTACGCTTTACTACCTTTCAACACCCAAACTCAACATCCAAAAAACAAATAAGTGAGTCAAGAAATGGGCAGAAGATATGAACAGATATTTCTCCAAAGAAGACACACAAATGGCCAACAGACATATGACAAACTGCTCAACATCACTTGGCATGGGGAAAAAGAAACCCAAATGACAATGAGATACCACTTCACACCAGTCAGAATTGCAAAAATTAACAAGCGAAGAAATAACAAATGTTGGTGAGGAGAAAGGGGAACTCTCTTACACTTCTAAGTGGGAATGCAAACTGGTACAGCCACTTTGGAAAACAATATGGAGGTTCCTCAAGAACTTAAAACAGAGCTCTCTTACAACCCAGCAATTTTATTTACCCCAAAGCTACAAATGTAGTGATCTGAAGGGGCAACGGCACCCCGAATGTTTAGAGCAACATTGTCCACAATAGCCAAACCGTGGAAGGAACCAAGACATCCATCGACAGATAAATGGATAAAGAAAACATGGTATATACATATACAATGGAATATGACTCAGCCATCAGAAAGGATCAATATTTAGCATATCGATGTGGATGGCACTGGAGGGTATTATGCTGAGCAAAATAAGTCAGTGAGAGAAAAACAATTATTATATGGTTTTACTCATATGTGGAATAGAAGGAACAGCACAGAGGATCATAGGGGAAGGGAGGGAAAATGAATGCGAAGAAACCAGAGAGGAAGAAAATCCATGACAGGTTCCTAACTATTGGAAACCAACTGAGGGTTGCTGGAGGAAAGGTGGCTGGGGAGATGGAGTAACTGTGTGATGGGCATTAAGGAATGCATGGGATGTGATGAACACTGGGTGTTATACACAACTGATGAATTGTGGAACGCTACATTTGAAACTACTGGTGTACTCTATGTTGGCTAATTCAATTTCAATTTTAAAAAACTCTATTTGGTCTGATATAAGGATTGCTACTCTGACTTCTTTTGACATCCACTTGCATGATTAATGTTTCTCCATCTCTTAATTTCCATCTGCAGGTGTCTTTAGGTGTGAAATCTTTTATACATATATACAAACTCTGTCATGCTCTTTCCTTGGAGCATTTCGTCCACTTACATTCAAACTAATTATCATTAGACATGTATTTATTGATGTTTTGTTACTTGTTTCAGAGTTTTTTGTGTAGTTTTTCTCTGATCCTTTCTTCTCTTGCTCTCTCTCTCATGGTTTGCTCGTATTCTTTAATGATATTCTTGGATTTCTTTCCCTTTATCTTTTGCATGTGTATTAGTGCTTTGGGTTTCTGGTGACCCCCTGGATTATATATAGCCTTTTCAGTCTATATTAAGTTGAATGCTGTTTAAGTTCAAACCCACTGTTGACTCCTCCTCATGTGTTAGGGTATATGTTTTCATATTTTACATACTTTTATTTTGTGAATCCCTTAACTGATTTTTACAGAAATACTTAATTTTACTGCTTCCTTGATTCATTATTGTCCTACTCTCACTTACGGTTTTTTTCCACTCATAGTGTCCCCTTCAATATTTTTTGTAGTTAATTTAGTGGTCATGAACTCTTTTAGTTTGTGTGGCTAAGAAACTCTTTTTCTCCCCTTCTTTTCTGAAGGATAGGCTTGCTGGATAAATTATTCCTTGCTGCAGGTTTTTCTCATTCAGCACTTTGAATATTTAACGCCACTTTCTTCTGTCCTGCATAGTTTCTGCTGAAAACTCAGCTGATAGCTTTATGGGCTTTCCCTTGCATGTTACCTGTCTTCTTTTATCTTGCTGCTTTCAATGTTTTTTCTTTATCACTACCTTTTCCCATTTGGATTACTATGTGTCTTCATGTCGACCTCCTTCGGTTGATTTTGTGGGAGGGGATCTCTATGCCTTATGGATTTGTATAGGTTTCCTTCAGCAGATTAGGTTAAGTTTTCAGCTCTTCTTTGGTCAAATAGATTTTCTGTCCCCTTTTCCCCCTTTTCACCTTCTGGGATCCCTCTAATGTGGGTGTTGTTACACTGGATGGAGTCACTGAATTCCCTAAGTCTCTTCTCATTTTTGCATACTTCTTTTTCCTCTCATTTTTTCCGCTTGATTACTTTCCATTACTGTCTTCTAGTTCATTAATTTGTTCCTCTGCTTCGTCCATCCTGCTAATTATTCTATCTAGTATATTCTTAATTACATTTCTTGTGTTCCACATCTCTGATTATTTCTTTCATATCTCTTTGTTAAGAGTCTCAATGATGTTCCCCCTTCTGATGTCCTCCCTCTATTCATTTCCCCAGTGAGTATCTTTATAATTGTTATCTTAAATTTTCTCTCAGGCATGTTCCTTATATCCATTTTGTTTAGGTCTCTTGCTGTGGCTTTGTCCTCTTCTTTCGTTTAGGACATAGTCCTCTGTCTGCTCATTTGGCCTACTTCTCAGAGAATATCTCTCTGTTAGGAAGGTCAGATATATTGCTTGTTCTTGAAAATACTGGGCAGTACATACATTTTTAACGTGGTGATGCTGGTTCTCCTCTGAAGGTAATGCATAGCAACAACAGAGACTGGATCTGGACTGTGTCATTGTGCACAACACATGGGGTGTGCTGTTTTAACAAGACGCATGCGTGTTCTGTAGGTGATGGGGAGACATATTGTTCTCAAGGATTGTGTGGGTCTTATCAGGGAGGGTATCCACAGCACTGGGACTGAAGCAGGTCTGGTAGGTGTGGGGATGGGCCATGGTTTATGCAAGTTAGTGATTGCTAGATTGTGCCTGGTCTTGCAGGTAGGTGTCTGTTTACAATGAGGGGCCGTAGAGGGAAATGGCACCTGCCAGCTCCTTTGTTCCTGGACAAGTCCCTTAGCAAACTCTGAGTTCAGGAACTATGTCTCCCTTGTTTAGTCCTCAAGCACCTTTCAACCTGCTTCACCCAAGCTTCTCCAGACTGTTTGCTCTGCTTTCTCTTTAAGGACAGATCTCAGCTTCCTATCACCTTCTGTGCTCTCTCAGAGCTGAGACAGCTGATTTTTAAAAGTTCCAAGCTTTAGGTCTGCTGGTTGTAGACACTCACAAATGTCATCCCTTCTGATTTTCAAAGCCATAAGCTATGAGGATGTCTCTACGCTTTAGAGGCTCCCCGGTGTAGTAGTTTGTTTCTGGCCCCTCTGTGACTGTGGTTCCCTCCCTCTGGTGGTCAGAAATATGGGGTTTAGATTCCTACAGAGTCCTTGTCCTTCCTACCATCTTTGATGTGATTTCCTCTCTCCATTTAGTTGTAGAGTTTTGTTGGGAAATCTGAAGGTCCATTTCTGGGTGACTCTGGTGTGAGTGTGATCTAGTTGTATCTGTGGGAGGAGGTGAGTTTAGGGTCCTTCTACACTGCCATCTTCCCCACAATTCAGTTTATTTTGTCTCATAAAAATATTACGACTCCAACTTTCTTTTCACTTCCATTTGCATGATAAATGGTTTTGTTTCCCATTACTTCCAATCTGCTTTTATTTTTAGGTCTGAAGTGATTCTCTGGTAGGCAGCA
Organism: Eumetopias jubatus; assembly: GCF_037043125.1. Taxonomy (NCBI): domain Eukaryota; kingdom Metazoa; phylum Chordata; class Mammalia; order Carnivora; family Otariidae; genus Eumetopias; species Eumetopias jubatus. The sequence continues at coordinate 1,102,361 of NW_028274870.1, forward strand.
GAGAGATGGGTCTTGCTTCCTCTTTACACTCTATGTTTTCTGATTGAGTTATTTAGTCCTTTTTTGTTAAAGCAATCATTGATAAAGTATTTGTATCTCTCTAGTTTACTTCACAAGGAAAAGTGTGACAGGCTTCGCTCTGAGAAGGAGGTCTGCGTGGAACGCCTCTTTCAACTCACGGCTTTTTTCTGGCTGACGGAAGGCTTCTCAAGGGTGTGTACGGAAGCCTACGGAAAAAGCGCCTACACTTCACTCTCCGGGGGGAAATAAAAGCAAGAACCCAAAAGCATCGGCGAGAAACCGTCTCTCAACGAACACCTTCTTTCCTGACGAGACAGAAACATGTTCAACTCTGTGTGTGTGTGTGTGTGTGTGTGTGTGTGTGTGTGTGCGCGCGCGCGCGTGAGGGAATAAGGAATGTGCCATGCCCTCACCTGGGAAAAGCAAGTCTGCGTATACGGCAACTCTCCACTAACATCTTCAGGTATCCTTGAGAGAGAAGCATTTCCAAAAGTGGGTGTGGAAGCATCATGAATGTGCCGTGCGCTTTACTACCTTTCAACACCCAAACTCAACATCCAAAAAACAAATAAGTGAGTCAAGAAATGGGCAGAAGATATGAACAGATATTTCTCCAAAGAAGACACACAAATGGCCAACAGACATATGACAAACTGCTCAACATCACTTGGCATGGGGAAAAAGAAACCCAAATGACAATGAGATACCACTTCACACCAGTCAGAATTGCAAAAATTAACAAGCGAAGAAATAACAAATGTTGGTGAGGAGAAAGGGGAACTCTCTTACACTTCTAAGTGGGAATGAAAACTGGTACAGCCACTTTGGAAAACAATATGGACGTTCCTCAAGAACTTAAAACAGAGCTCCCTTACAACCCAGCAATTTTATTTACCCCAAAGCTACAAATGTAGTGATCTGAAGGGGCAACGACACCCCGAATGTTTATAGCAACATTGTCCACAATAGCCAAACCGTGGAAGGAACCAAGACATCCATCGACAGATAAATGGATAAAGAAAACATGGTATATACATATACAATGGAATATGACTCAGCCATCAGAAAGGATCAATATTAGCATATCGATGTGGATGGCACTGGAGGGTATTATGCTGAGCAAAATAAGTCAGTCAGAGAAAAACAATTATTATATGGTTTTACTCATATGTGGAATAGAAGGAACAGCACAGAGGATCATAGGGGAAGGGAGGGAAAATGAATGCGAAGAAACCAGAGAGGAAGAAAATCCATGACAGGTTCCTAACTATTGGAAACCAACTGAGGGTTGCTGGAGGAAAGGTGGCTGGGGAGATGGGGTAACTGTGTGATGGGCATTAAGGAATGCCTGTGATGTGATGAACACTGGGTGTTATACACAACTGATGAATTGTGGAACGCTACATTTGAAACTACTGGTGTACTCTATGTTGGCTAATTCAATTTCAATTTTAAAAAACTCTATTTGGTCTGATATAAGGATTGCTACTCTGACTTCTTTTGACATCCACTTGCATGATTAATGTTTCTCCATCTCTTAATTTCCATCTGCAGGTGCCTTTAGGTGTGAAATCTTTTATACATATATACAAACTCTGTCATGCTCTTTTGCTTGGAGCATTTCGTCCACTTACATTCAAACTAATTATCATTAGACATGTATTTATTGATGTTTTGTTACTTGTTTCAGAGTTTTTTGTGTAGTTTTTCTCTGATCCTTTCTTCTCTTGCTCTCTCTCTCATGGTTTGCTCGTTTTCTTTAATGATATTCTTGGATTTCTTTCCCTTTATCTTTTGCATGTGTATTAGTGCTTTGGGTTTGTGGTGACCCCCTGGATTATATATAGCCTTTTCAGTCTATATTAAGTTGAATGCTGTTTAAGTTCAAACCCACTGTTGACTCCTCCTCATGTGTTAGGGTATATGTTTTCATATTTTACATACTTTTATTTTGTGAATCCCTTAACTGATTTTTACAGAAATACTTAATTTTACTGCTTCCTTGATTCATTATTGTCCTACTCTCACTTACGGTTTTTTTCCACTCATAGTGTCCCCTTCAATATTTTTTGTAGTTAATTTAGTGGTCATGAACTCTTTTAGTTTGTGTGGCTAAGAAACTCTTTTTCTCCCCTTCTTTTCTGAAGGATAGGCTTGCTGGATAAATTATTCCTTGCTGCAGGTTTTTCTCATTCAGCACTTTGAATATTTAACGCCACTTTCTTCTGTCCTGCATAGTTTCTGCTGAAAACTCAGCTGATAGCTTTATGGGCTTTCCCTTGCATGTTAACTGTCTTCTTTTATCTTGCTGCTTTCAATGTTTTTTCTTTATCACTACCTTTTCCCATTTGGATTACTATGTGTCTTCATGTCGACCTCCTTCGGTTGATTTTGTGGGAGGGGATCTCTATGCCTTATGGATTTGTATAGGTTTCCTTCACCAGATTAGGTTAAGTTTTCAGCTCTTCTTTGGTCAAATAGATTTTCTGTCCCCTTTTCCCCCTTTTCACCTTCTGGGATCCCTCTAATGTGGGTGTTGTTACACTGGATGGAGTCACTGAATTCCCTAAGTCTCTTCTCATTTTTGCATACTTCTTTTTCCTCTCATTTTTTCCGCTTGATTACTTTCCATTACTGTCTTCTAGTTCATTAATTTGTTCCTCTGCTTCGTCCATCCTGCTAATTATTCTATCTAGTATATTCTTAATTACATTTCTTGTGTTCCACATCTCTGATTATTTCTTTCATATCTCTTTGTTAAGAGTCTCAATGATGTTCCCCCTTCTGATGTCCTCCCTCTATTCATTTCCCCAGTGAGTATCTTTATAATTGTTATCTTAAATTTTCTCTCAGGCATGTTCCTTATATCCATTTTGTTTAGGTCTCTTGCTGTGGCTTTGTCCTCTTCTTTCGTTTAGGACATAGTCCTCTGTCTGCTCATTTGGCCTACTTCTCAGAGAATATCTCTCTGTTAGGAAGGTCAGATATATTGCTTGTTCTTGAAAATACTGGGCAGTACATACATTTTTAACTTGGTGATGCTGGTTCTCCTCTGAAGGTAATGCATAGCAACAACAGAGACTGGATCTGGACTGTGTCATTGTGCACAACACATGGGGTGTGCTGTTTTAACAAGACGCATGCGTGTTCTGTAGGTGATGGGGAGACATATTGTTCTCAAGGATTGTGTGGGTCTTATCAGGTTGGGTATCCACAGCACTGGGACTGAAGCAGGTCTGGTAGGTGTGGGGATGGGCCATGGTTTATGCAAGTTAGTGATTGCTAGATTGTTCTTGGTCTTGCAGGTAGGTGTCTGTTTACAATGAGGGGCCGTAGAGGGAAATGGCACCTGCCAGCTCCTTTGTTCCTGGACAAGTCCCTTAGCAAACTCTGAGTTCAGGAACTATGTCTCCCTTGTTTAGTCCTCAAGCACCTTTCAACCTGCTTCACCCAAGCTTCTCCAGACTGTTTGCTCTGCTTTCTCTTTAAGGACAGATCTCAGCTTCCTATCACCTTCTGTGCTCTCTCAGAGCTGAGACAGCTGATTTTTAAAAGTTCCAAGCTTTAAGTCTGCTGGTTGTAGACACTCACAAATTTCATCCCTTCTGATTTTCAAAGCCATAAGCTATGAGGATGTCTCTACGCTTTAGAGGCTCCCCGGTGTAGTAGTTTGTTTCTGGCCCCTCTGTGACTGTGGTTCCCTCCCTCTGGTGGTCAGAAATATGGGGTTTAGATTCCTACAGAGTCCTTGTCCTTCCTACCATCTTTGATGTGATTTCCTCTCTCCATTTAGTTGTAGAGTTTTGTTGGGAAATCTTAAGGTCCATTTCTGGGTGACTCTGGTGTGAGTGTGATCTAGTTGTATCTGTGGGAGGAGGTGAGTTTAGGGTCCTTCTACACTGCCATCTTCCCCACAATTCAGTTTATTTTGTCTCATAAAAATATTACGACTCCAACTTTCTTTTCACTTCCATTTGCATGATAAATGGTTTTGTTTCCCATTACTTCCAATCTGCTTTTATTTTTAGGTCTGAAGTGATTCTCTGGTAGGCAGCAGAGAGATGGGTCTTGCTTCCTCTTTACACTCTAT